>NW_019640828.1:0-105488 GCF_000599845.2 Trichogramma pretiosum | reverse complement strand
TCTGAAGGCCTGAAGCACTCAAAAAATCTGAAAAAATTCAAGGTTGTTTGGATTGTTGAAAAGTATTTTTGTGAATTTTTTCAGATTTTTTAATTGCTTCAGGCCTTCAGAAAAAATATAGATAGAAAATGGACGTTTATACCGGAAGTGGGGGGTAGGAGGGGGGAGGGGGTCTAAAATTTTGGTTTTGGGTCTTTTTTGCCATGTACTATAACATACCAAAAGCGCGTCGAGATCGGTGACATACGAGCGCAGGTTTATTTAAAAAATTCTGAGCCTTACCCATATATATCGCTACTCGTACGTGAAATAATTAAAGCATCGTTAATCATCGTCATCGTGATCATCGTCGGTCGCGTATACACATACGAGATACATAATTTTATCGCGGAGGTGTCTCTCGATTTTCGAAAATTCAGTCCGCACCGATACTCGTGATTAATTCGTTGTACAAATACGTGTTGTACGAATTACTCGCTTGGCTGGGGACGATTGGATTTTAATCGACGGTGGCAAATTACTCGCGCGCGTACGGTATTTAATAGCCGCGCGGTATTATCGCTATGCGCTTACGTTCGAGTTAACGTTTTTCTGGTTTTTACGATAATATTATATGCCTAAATGAAAATGCGCCGCTCGAACAATTAGGCACGAGAGCAGCAGGTAGCGCGTATATATATTTTCAAAAATGTCTCGAGCGACTACCTCGTAAATCATGCTACGTGCTGCTACGAGCCACGAGCGAGAGCATAATAAATAGCCGCGCCGGCAAAAATATAATTTCTAACAATACTCCGGTCACTCTCTCTCTCTCTCTCTCTCTCCGCAATAATGTACCTTTTGATAACCATCAATTTTGCTCGTTTACTTTTAAAAGCGGCGTCTAAAATTAAAACACGCGGAACGCGTGTGCGGCTGCGAGTGCGTTACATACTCGGCGCATCTATTTTCTCCTGCACCGGCCGTACCCGGTATATTATACACCGTAGAAGTTGGTTGGTACACACGGGTCGTTTTCGGTGCCCGGAAGTGATCACCGTCGAGTTTAGAGGAGTTTTTGTTTTTTTGGCTTCAACAATTTGTCTTACAACGCGTCGATAATCCATATTTCTCTTTGATCTTTTTTGTCAAAACTGAGCTCGCGGCCAAAAATCCACCGCGTGAAAATTCATTCAAGGGGCGTGTATATATAATATCAGCGGAGCTCAATGAAAGAGCCGAAATATAATAATCACAAGAGCTGATGTTGCTGCACCTCGCTCGAGGTCTTCGACAATGCGAGCGAGGCGCGGGGAAAATTGCGTGGGAACTTTGGCACGCCCAGAGCACAGGAAAACGTCGTTTTCACGGCTAATAAATGTCATTTTACGCTATTTACGTTGTCATTTTTAATAATCCATCGCGTACGCAAGTGTCATTTTTAGAGTCGGGATTGATTTTCGGGTCGTTACGTATATCAATTATATAAAATTAAACCGACTGAAAAAAATCGATCGATTAACAACAAAATTGTTTTTTTTAATTGTATCGTCGTAATAACGCCAACGAACGAATACGAACATCGAGTGATTATGTACGAGATCGATATTACGCGAGCTTACCGAGTTTGCGTATGATATATACAAACTATGTACGTGCGTACATCGTCGGGTCAATATTTAACGTAGTGTATTTTTACTCGTTTCGAGTTTTTGAAATTTGTGAAGAAGAAGAAGATGATGAAGAAGAACCTGACCCATATTTACGAGTCGAACTGTATTTCATTTCTCAAATTTTTTCAAGTATTTACGTTTCTATGAGTAATCGTATAGTTTATGAAAACTTTAAAACTTCCAATCTGACAGGCATAAAGTATCTTGAATGATGGAAAAAATGACGACTTGTCAACGGAGATCAACTTGGATAAAAAAAATTTTGTTTTTATACGTCATTTGGTGGAAAAGTAAACATTTTAAACTAATAATCTTTTTCGGGTACGAATCGTTTGGAAAATGTTACTATTATCATACGTCGTGACCTCGAATTCTTCGTTTCGCTAATTTTTCGAGTAAGTAACCTTTTATCAAACTAATCGACGAGAAATTAAGGTTTTATTAAATTTAAAAGTCGAATTATTTCCATTGATCCGAGCCTCACCTGAAAAAAATAATTAAAAATTCAAACGATTCGAATTTATTCGAGACAGGTTTGGAAAAAACAAGATAATTCAATTACGAGAGTCTCGGAAAGGCTGAAAAACAATTAAAAGGCTCTCTCGTAGTTTATAGTCCAAGCAAATTCTCGTGACTCGGAATCGCTCGATCGAGCCGGCTAAAAGTAGCAAACAATTATATATTATCATGAATGAATAATCGTGAATGAACGATAAACGTATGAGATAAGGATTGGTAATGATCGAAAAATAAAAATAAGAATTATCCGATTCCTCATAATATTTATCAACAGAATTATAATTTGTAATTTGATAAAGCGTATAATTGATTTTGATAGATTTCGTATTGCTATATTAACCTAATGTTTTTTTGCAAATTATATAAGTACATCTATTCTTGTACCTACAGCTTAATTTACAACAGACCTCAAGCTTCTTTTAAGGTGGCTCATCAGTAAAACGGGTCGACAACAGATGTTTATGAAGAAATGTAGAAATTTAAGCATTATGGTTATCAAACTAATTTTTGAGAACGAAGCCATTGAAAATAACAAATTTAATATGGGCCCTTATGGGAGGCCATCATAATTTCATACATTTTACGCCATAAATTTTTTATTAAACAACAGATCTTGACCAAAAACGAGTATTTTATGCTTCAAGTCACTACCTTTCGACTGGTATGTTAAAAATTACCCCTTATCGAACTAACTAATGAGTAATTACACAAAATGTGCGTAAAATCATTGATTTCGAATAGTGCGAGCGGTTGCCTGCCTAATGCGAGAGAGAGACATACGCCTCAATTTACTATAATTGTTATGATTACTGACAAGCCACCTTAATCTTTACAGTTTCTTTGATTCTACGTTTTCGTCATTGAATGAACAACCATTGAATGCAAATATTTTGAAAAATTGAACGACAACTGATAAAGTTATTATTTAGCTTGTAAATCCAGAAAATTGATTGCTTCCAATATATCTAGAATGAGAAATCGAAAAGAGGTTAAACAAAAAACGACAATCAATGTGCTGTGCTGCATGTCTGCAAGAAAGAGCTGCTCAAACTTGGTGTTTGTTGCGAGTTCTTTCGTTTTTAGTTTCGAACAAATTAGCATTAAATAACATGTATTTGCAGCATCTTTTTTGACTGACTAAAAATGGATTTAATCGAATAATGTTACATCCCACTGTTTTTTTTGTTTTTATATATGTTTTTATTATGATGGTGTAATACATTTGCGTGATCAGCACGACTTAAATCAATGTATGAAGTTTTTGTAGATAATGTAGGCGCCCATGTTTCCACTAGCCGTAATTGTTGATACATATTTGCTGTAGCCTTGCTGTGGCTAGTTTATGAAATTATTTACATTGATGATATTATTTCAAGCGAGTTACATGCCACTTTAGATTCAGGTTTATACTAGTACCCTGAAGAATGGTTTATCTCTTGCGAGTACGTCTCTTTTCCAACGCTGCGCCACCTGGCGGCCGAACCTAAAGCTTCAAATTGTAGAAGTAAGAAAGGCGAGTAAATACTAAGACGACTTGTTTCAATCAAGTCAGTTCACCATGTAAACAATTCAATATTCATCAAAAAATATCGATTTATAACAGTTGTAAACTAGAATGCTCTCTTAAGCGTAAATGTACAATTTTGGATTTATAGAACAAAAACTAAGAAACGGATAAAACAATCATAATCAGAACTTTTACTAAATTTATCAAAAAACTTCATTAATGCATATTTTATTAAATCAGGGTCACGTATCATTAGCGAGTGTTTATTAAAAAATAATCACGCTTCATTCAAAGTTCCAAACAAGACGTGAGAAAAACTTTTAGCTGATCGTTGCATGAATAAATACAGGATCAGTGGCCAAAAATTAACAAATAGTAGTTATTGATATTCGTCTGTTTCGAAAATAGAACACCATAAAGACAGCGTAAGTAAAGATAGTTAAACACCTGAGGTTCAGGTAAGATACAAAAATTTCGGCACAATTTTTATTCATCGACATAAAACTATGCAGTTAAAAATTTTATATAGATAAGTATCTATACATATTTACAATAGTCAATCAGTATTTTTTCTCGCAATTGTGGCACGTTTAATCTTTACATCCTTCACGTATTTTCCTATGGTGTTTAAGCAATTGCTGTTAACGTCCAAATTAAGCGTCCCAATAGTCTTGGCGACCTTCGTGAGCTATTTTTTTGGTGTCTTCTCAAATTGCTTGATCTCCCAAATTTTTTTTCCCAAATGTCGCGTGCAAAATCGGTGCGAACTTCATAAACTATTTTTTCGGTCGAGCAAATATGATTTTGTTACAAATTTCCTCTTGTATTTGTCGCCAGCGTAATCTTTTCGACCCGCATGGGCTGATTTTTGGTGAAAAAGCAAATTTTGTTCAAGTCAACACTTTTTTTCGCAGGTGTCGGATGCAAAATCTTTCCGACCACTGTGGACTATTTTTTTGTGTCTAGTCAAATTACATTGTTTTCCAAACTTCTTTTCGCATTTGTCACATATGTAATCTTTGCGACCTTCGTGTACGGTCCTTTGGTGCAAAAGCAAATACGTTTTAGTTCCAAATCGTTTCTCGCACGTGTTGCATGCATAGTCTTTGCGACCTTCGTGAACTATTTTGTGATGGTTGAGCAAATGTGATTTTTTTCCAAATTTCTTTTCACATTTGTCGCATGAATAATCTTTCCGACCTTCGTGTACAGTCCTTTGGTGCTGAATCATAATACCTTTGTATCCAAATTTCTTTTCGCACTTGTTGCATGCGTAATCTTTGCGACTTTCGTGTACTGTCTTTTGGTGGGTGAGCAAATTACCTTTAAGCCCGAATTTTTTCTCGCACTTATCACATGCGTGATCTTTGCGACCTTCATGGACTGTTTTTATATGCAAGAGCAAATTCCTTTTTTTTCCAAAATTTTTCTCGCACATGTCGCATGTGATATCTTTGCGAACTCCATGTATTGATATTTGGTGGTAAAGCAAATTTGATTTGTTTGTTAATTTCTTCTCACACTTATCACAAACGTAATCTCTCCGACCTTCGTGAACAGTTTTTTGATGGTCGAGCAAATGTGATTTTTTTCCAAATTTCTTTTCACATTTGTCACATACAAAATCTTTGCGACCTTCGTGTATTGTTCTTTGGTGGACGAGCAAACTGTGTTTTTGTGTAAATTTCTGTTCACACTTGTCGCATACATAGTCTTTGCAACCTTCATGGACTGACTTTTTGTGCGAAAGCAAATATCTTTCACGTCCGAATTTTTTTTGGCACTTATCGCAAGCATAATCTTTCCGACCTTCGTGTACTGTCTTCTGGTGGAGGAGCAAACTATATTTCCACCCGAATTTCTTTTGGCACTTGTCACATGTGAAATCTTTGCGACATTCATGTACTGTTTTTTGGTGCATAATCAACTTGCTTTTAAACCCAAATTTCTTTTCGCACTTTTCGCACGCGTAGTCTTCACGACCTTCGTGGACCATTTTTTGGTGCTTAAGCAAAAGCCATTTATATCCAAATTTCTTCTCGCACTTGTCGCATGTGAAATCTTTGCGACCTTCATGGACTGTTTTTTGATGAGATATTAAATGCTGTTTACTTGCAAATTTCTTCCCACACTTGTCGCATGCGAAATCTTTTCGACCTTCGTGTATTGTGTTTTGGTGGTAGAGCAAACTAGATTTATGTCTGAATATTTTTTCGCACTTATCGCAAACGAACTTTTTACGGCTCTCATATGTTTTTATTTGGTGTTTAATTAAATTGCTTTGACCTCCTAATTTCTTCTCGCACTTGTCGAGTGTGAAATCTTTACAACCTTTACGAACTATATTTTGGTGCTTGATCAAATCTGTTTTTATTCCAATTATCTTCTTGTGTCCGTCGTGTACTGATTTTATATGCAAAAGCAAACTCTGTTTATTTCCGAATCTCTTGGCGCACATTTCACATAAGTAATCCTTAAAAACTTCGTGGAATATTTTTTTGTGCTTGAGTAACGTTGATTTGTTTTCAAACTTCCTCTCGCACTTGTCACATGTGAAATCTTTGGGATTTTTGTGCACTAATTTTTGGTGCATAAGCAAACTCGATTTTTTCACAAATTTCTTTTTACATTGGTCACATGCAAAATCTTTGTGGCTTTTGTGTTCTGATATTTGATGTCTACTCAAATGACTCCGAAACTCGAATTTATTTTCGCACTTGTCGCAAACATAATTTTTTTGTTCATCATGAATTGTGTCTCGCTGCGTTATCATGCTTGATTCCAGTGTAAATGTCTTCTGGTCAATATCACAAATGTATTGTTTGTCATCGGAAACAATAATGTTGTGTTCACTGATATTATGTTCCGAGATATTTTCCTCGGATTTCTTCTCACTTTTATCCATTTTGGTGCTCAAATTAAACGTTGAATTCTTCTATTTAGTACCACGGAAATTTAATGAGTGAAATTTATCTTTCGGTATCATAGCTTGTTTAATCGGGAAAAACAAAAGTCAAACTAATTTGATTTTACTATAAACATAAACAGTGTACCGTGGGAATATGCCAAAATAGTTTAGGATCATATTATTTACAATTAAAGTATCGATTTATCTTCTGATACATCTATTATTATCCTAACAATATTTGAAAGAAATATTTCAAATAATGTAACTTGGCATCGATTTCTTCGATGAATATTTTGTTTTAGTCCACTAAATCTTAGTAATTAGAAAAAAAGTCCCAACAGACAACATCGAGTTTACACAAAATTGACGTATATGTATGCGATAACATCTCTGTTACTTTCATTTGCGTTTAACGACGATCAACGGAGGGTTCAGTTCAAATGCTTTTAAAAAGTCGTGATTGTTACGGAGACACTTCTACGCAGCTCGTGGTACCTTGGTTCGACGTCAGCTTCGTGAAATGACTCGTGCACGAGGCACATTGTGCGAGTCTGGGTAGTCTGAACATGGATAGAATGTTTAGTTGGAATTTATCGTTGCTCGAATCGAAGTGCTACCGTCTCAGTTGAAGCATCATTGAGGTGGCACAATTATTGGAATCGAAAGGTCACAAAATGCATTTTCTCTCTAAACTTAGTATCGTAAAATTTTGGATAAAAGCTCGAGGAAACGATATCAACTTACGATCTTCAAAGATACGTGGTATGCCATTTGATTTTTCCGAACTTTAACTGACACGCGACTAATTTATAAAAAAATTTTCAGGGGATTTATCTTTAACTAGACCGTGGAACATGAATTCACTCAGTGAATTTAACTTTTATATGAAACGAGAAGCTATATAGATTATTGAAACTTGCATGCATCACTTTTCGGCAAGATGAGATAAATAAAAGAAAACTATCAATTCTGCATAATATCTATCATAAGTATTACAATTTTTTATTCGATGAAGCTCGTGTAAAACAACACCGACGAATATTTTCTCGAAATATCGTCTTGAAAAAGCATCGCTCTACACCAGCGATATCATCACGGTTATGTACGATAGCGAATTGCTGACGATCTAAGAATTAAAAATAAAATTTATTGAACAACGACGCGAAAGCGTGTTATCAAATAGCTGTTGCTCACCCAGTTGTAGGTCTCGTAATTGAGCTTCACGAATCCAGCCATGATGCCGCTCGATTCGGTCGATCGCATAATCATGAAAAAAATCAATTTGCGCGTTCTCTTCGGCAGCTTGTACCATCCGCTGGTGTATCTTGAAGACAAAAAAAAAAAAAAAAAAAAAAAAAAAAAAAAAAAAAAAAAAAAAAAAAAAAAAAAAAAAAAAAAAAAAAAAAAAAAAAAAAAAAAAAAAAAAAAAAAAAAAAAAAAAAAAAAAAAAAAAAAAAAAAAAAAAAAAAAAAAAAAAAAAAAAAAAAAAAAAAAAAAAAAAAAAAAAAAAAAAAAAAAAAAAAAAAAAAAAAAAAAAAAAAAAAAAAAAAAAAAAAAAAAAAAAAAAAAAAAAAAAAAAAAAAAAAAAAAAAAAAAAAAAAAAAAAAAAAAAAAACAAAGGGTTGAATGTAAAATGATCGACGCAAGTGATATAGTTGAATAAATTTGATAGCAAAAAAAGGAGAAGGTACGCTTTGTCGAAAATCTCGTCGCTCGAGTCGGTCACCACTTGGCCGACGAAGCACATGACGAATCCCGTCAGCAGGGCGCTGCAGGCCGACGCGCCCATTTTCAGGCAGTGCTCGCGATTCTTGTCGAACTGAATGATGATCTGCGCTCGCGCGCGACGACGCGAAAATGAAAAAGAAAGAAGATTAATTATTTTCACATTGTTTTCTTTCGTCTGTAATTGCATATATGTGTGTGTATGTGTTTAAATGTGACCATGGCACCGGAGACGGTGAGATCGAACAGAGCCAAGCCCAAGGCGATGAACAGTATGTTGCCGCTCAAGGCCGCGATTTGATCCAAGACACTGCGAGTAAAAGAAAAAAAGATGCGATTTTCATATGGTCGATTCGATAACTGAACCAAGATTTTTCCGCGGTATAAAAATCGTACTCGTAACAAGAGGCGTGATCTTTGATCAGCTCCGCGATGTGCCGATAGAACAGATCCTCGTTGCGCTTGACCCTGGAATAGACCAGTCGGTCGTCGTCGAGTCTCGCGTGCAGCTTGTCCAATCGACACCTGGCACAAAACAAAAAAAAAACCATAACTAGTCGCAGATTTTCGCAAAATTAAATTACATCGTACCCGAGCACTTTGAATTTGCCGACGATGAAGATGATCATGAATATGAAGGCTCCGGTGCAGGCGTTGATGCACAGCGTCATGGCCACGGCGTAGTTGATCAGAATGAAGAGCAGCGCGAGCAGATGGTCCTCGTTCTCGAAGCCCGCGTACGCCTGGGTGATGACGATCGGCTCGAAGCTGGCGTTGCCCTGCACGAGGTAATTCAGCAGGTAGGGCACTGCGACGGGATAGACGATGGCCGCCGGTATGATGACCATGAATAAACCTGCGTCATTGCGAACAGATTCGTCGATCGTAAGCATTATGCATACGTGTACGGTCGAGCCTATGCAATTTATAAACCTCCCCAATTTCATGAAAATTGAGACAATTCTTGTTTAAAGAGACGCTAATAACTATTAACTTCGGCTTGTGAAATAATTTTAGTCTAATTAATGGTTCAGTTCAGTTCATGAACGATTATAAAAGAAAAAGAGCAATCCAAAGTTACCTTGTTTTTTGACAAAAATTAATATCAACACAATGCGTCTAATGGCAATAATTAATATTTAATTATTTTTTTTTACAGAAACCTCTCTATTTCAAATTTGATTCCTCCAAGACCTCGAAAAACTAAATTTAAAAACTCTGTATTTCATTGATACAGTAGGGGAAAGCGGGGCACGTAGACTCACCTAACTAAAATGCTCAATATAAAGTTTGTAATAAGAATAAATGAAAATTTAAACAGACCAATATCAAGATGAGAAGTCAATGAATACAATGCAATAGTCAAAAGTCATAATTTTTGCATATTAATTAAATGACAACCAAAATAAAGGAAGCGTTGAAATCAGTGCTTCTTGCCCCAGCGTGGGTAAGAGTAACTGGGGTGCGGGGCAAGAAGAGCGCACTAGAGAAGTAGGTTGCTCATGCTTGATACTGTCTGCGCGCACATTGTTAATAGACGTAATTTGTTTATGAACTGAAAAATTATGAAAAAAGTTGAATACATAAACATGTAAGTGTAAATTTTTAGCTATGATTCAAATTTTTACAACACAAAATCTCTAAAATATTCAAAAAATTTTTTATTCGAAAAAAATCGAGTTTAGAGGATAATCCTCGAAATTTTCTGAGATGACCTTAGAAAATTAGATTTTCCGTAATTTCGGGAAATAAACAATCTTCTCCAAAAATATTGAAAAAATTTACGGATGTTTTTTAATTAATTATACAACTTATTCGTTCTATTTATTACTCAAATCAATCGTTTTTGCGATAAAAAATAATTGGATTTTTTTGTATAAACAATTAACTTCGGGAATGCCGTTTTGCTAGAAAAAGCTAATTTGAAAGTCTGTGAAAATTTCTGAGATACAATTACACTATGACAAACTTTGATCATATTTATGGAATTTTTCATCGTAAAACTTTGAAAATCATTTTCAGTTTAAGTTTTGCAGAAATTTTTACTGCTTGTTTTGTTTAGATATTCATAGCTTTTTTACTACGTTTTTAATCCTAAATCTGAACCCGGATTCGAAAAAGGCATTGAATTTCATACTATCATTGTGAAATTAATCGTTTTTGTATTGAGTTAATAATTGCGATCGGCGACGAGCAAAACAACAACACGGTAAAATGAGGTTAAGTTTGAACGAAAAGTCAGCAGACCGCCGTCACGAATCGTCGCAATGCCTGGCGTACCGCGACACTAATGCCCCGCTTCAGGCGCTACTCTTGCCCCATTAAGACATGTTTTTAAAAATTAAATATTTCATAAAATATTGCGTTTAATGAAATTTTGAAAAAAGCCTTTTCATCGGGAAGACATGACTGTTCTTATGAAAAAAAAGCGGTAGCATAAAAATCATTATCAAAAAAGATACAGAAGTGTGAAATAAGAAATTTTTGTAATAATTTTAGCGTATTTTTGTTTCGAGTTAAAATTAATAAAATAAACTTTTTTTGCGTCGTTTTTGCATGCAATCGATAGTTACAAGTATATTTCAACAATAAGTGGGGAAAAAATTTATTTAAAAAATCATTATCATTGAAAAAAACAAGAAGTCGTATTACCCCGCAAGTTACACTTGCCCCGCTCTCCCCTATATCTAATTCACAATTTTCACGAATTTCTGTAAAATTTTAATCAAATTTTACTTTTAATTGGTCGAGGTACGACGGCTTACGAACCGAGGTAGATCATGGCCAATTTGTAGTAGAACATGGCGAAATCCATGAACACGTCGGCCTCCTCGGAGTCGAGTATACTCTGGCAATCGGTCACCACAGTGTCTAAAAAGCCCTTCATTCTCTTCAGAATCGGCTGGAAGAGGACGTAGAGCAGGCCGGTGCACAGTACCGTCGACGTCTCGAACATCGAGTCGGACGCCGTCTCCACGGTCATGTCGTGCCTCGCGCGATACAGGCCTGCAAACTGCGCACAGAGTTTTATTATTATTATTATAAACTGAGCAAGGTATCTGTCCCACTTTTTTGGTCAGTCAAGTTCGATCTATTTTCGATCAATTTTGAATTCACTTTTAATATGTAAATGATTAAAGAACATCATAACACAAAGGTTCGGGAAGTACGAGGCAGGTAAAATGCCGTGCTCTTACTTATACAATTACTATTGCTCTACCGCTTGCAGATTTACAGATAAGGTCAAATCTCAAAATGAAATTCCGTTTCGTTAACAAAAAAAGGTGAAATTTTTTTTGCGTGCCCAGCGGCCCTGACCCCCGCAAATTGTTCATAGGACCTCCAGAAGTGAAAAAAAACGCGTAAACATGAAATTTGACAATAGTTAAATTTTTTTGGGGCACTTTTGTGTTTTAGACTCCGAAAAGTCATCTTTTCACGCAAATACGACTTACGGCTCAAAAAATAAATGAAGTTATGCTTTCGATAGGAAATTTCCTCAGCTTTCTCATGGTGCAGTTAGATTTTCCAAAAAATTTCATTTTCTCAAGGAAAAATCGAAAATGATCCAAAAAGTTCACTTTTTCCTTACTGAATTTTTCGACATATTTAGCCCTCAATGTTTGATGGCGATTTTCGCGGTGGAAATTGGATATTTCCGAAAATCAAATAGTACCATCGGAAAGCTGAGGAAATTTCCTATCGAATACAGTGGTCAGTTAAAATTTTTAGATGAGTTTTAATAGTTTTTCAACGACTTAGAAATCGAGCAATAAGTCGTATTTGCGTGAAAAGATGACTTTTCGGAGTCTAAAACACAAAAGTGCCCCAAAAAAATTTAACTATTGTCAAATTTCATGTTCACGCGTTTTTTTTCACTTCTGGAGGTCCTATGAACAATTTGCGGGGGTCAGGGCCGCTGGGCACGCAAAAAAAATTTCACCTTTTTTTGTTAACGAAACGGAATTTTATTTTGAGATTTGACCATAAATGTGCACTCACCATCTAGCGGTAACGGATGGCTTTAATTTTGATTAAATATTCATACATTTTTTGAGCAACTAAAGCAAAACATAAATCATTATTAAAGCGTTAATTTTCAAGCAAACTTTTTAAGTTTGATTATAGAACTGAAACTCTTATGTTCATTTTCGCATTATTACAATTATTAATCTTCGTGCGTGTAATTCCATTTTTGCTTATTTAAAAAAAAATAAATCAGCCCTGTCAAGTTATGAGACTATTTGCTTGGAATTCAAAATTTTTTAAAACTGCGTACAATTGAACAGTTGATGTCATTTATCGACTGGAAAATTTCGAGAGAAAAAAAAAACTAGGGCACCCGCGCTTACTTCCGCGGCAGCGATGAAGACGAAAACGACGCTGAACCACACCTTGGCCGCCGACTTGACGTGGGGACTCTGGTCCAGCCAGAAGCCCGCCAATTCCAGATACCTTTTAAAGCCGTAAAAATGCTTATCGAGGAAATCGTTGATCTGATGCATCGGCAGGCCACTTGAGGCCTCTTTGCCGATTTTCCTGCTGCGTTTTCTACATGGCAAATCGTGTTCGATCGTAAAAAATGTTTTCGGAAAAAATGACGAATAGTTTTTTTCTGAACTTACGTACGAGCCATTGGATTAACTTGGGATTTTATGGTTTATAGTTTGCTTCCCCAATCGGACTACGACGAAATGTAGTTTACGAAGAACTCGACCGACCCGTGCACGACCTGATGTAATTTTCATGATTACGATAGCGAAGAAACTTTGAATTAAGCATTACGACTTCCCGACTAAAATTTATTCATGGCGCCGTTGAATGATTAATTATGACGGCTCGCATAAAACAATTATGCAAATTCGAACGAACGCATCTTACGTTATATACTTACTGTAAATTAGTTTGTAGGGCAGGTATCACAAAGTTTCAAAGTTTCCAAGAGACTGTAGAGCTTGAGAAGTAATGAAAAATTAACGCCCAACGTAATTGAATTAATTATTTCATTTTGATATTTAATCGCTTGGTGAGTTACGAAAATGTAAGTAATGTTTTTGGGCTCATTGATTTTTTCAACCATTTTCAAAAATATCGAATTTACCATAACGATACACATTGTTTACAGCGATAAATGCATCGACGGTATTATAATGCAAAAAAAGAGAGAAAAAGCAAGAAATAATAGAACAGATAGTTGTCGCGCGCATTTGTCTATAAGAAAACAATAATCATAAATAATTGACTGTCGAATTATCGCATTGAGATAATGGCAGTTTCGATCAAGTTGTCACCACCCCTCGCTCCCCTCGCTCCCCTCGCTCCCCTCGCGCAAGCCTTCATTATGTACTTATATCGAACCACAGCGTAAAAGAAACACTCTTAAATTTTTTCTCTCTCTCCTCATCGACATGACGAAAGATCCACGAGCAAGCGATATTCAACGTAGAAATCGTCAAGGTTCTCCCGAAAAATTTCCAAACACTCGAATCGTATATATCGATAGGTATATAGAAAAATCGTGTAATAATTTCGACAGATTTCGAATGGGCGTTCGGCCTGAATCGTTTCGTCTTCGGTCTAATGGGCGTGTGGCCGAAAAAACGGCCCAACGACGACAGCAACAGCAACAGCTCGTTCATGTCCACGAACGTCCTCGTGATTCCCGGCATGATCGTCCTGCTGGTGGGGGGCCTGATCGCGCCGCAGATGTACGCCCTCAGCAGGATCTACGACGACTTCACCCTCGTCATCGATAATCTCACCACCGTCAATCCGTGCGTCTGTGCCGTCATGATGCTCTACTTTCTCTGGTCGAATCGCGACTGTACGTTTGTCGTAACCTCGTGAAATTGTTTCGAGTATAACGCTGACAAAATAACACTGTAATGGCGAACGGAGAGCTTCTTACTCGCGACGACCTATTCGCGGATACTCGCACGTTCTCGAGTTTATCGTCTCGTCATAATTCGAGCAAGGCCCGCTCTGATTGGTGGAGAGACTGTTTACACACGATGATGTTTAGTTATATATAGCAGCGCCACAGCAGTTTGAGTGCGGTTCACTCGTTCGCCGTTTCAGTGCAGTATTTGATAGTACGTGCTGCGTCCAATATCTATAGTGCCAACTTGAAATCTTCATTTATGGATCGAAGGACGCCATCTACATTCGAAACTTTTTGTAAAGCTTTAGTTTAGGTCTTCATCAAGAGGTGTCGTATCTCCTAACTTGCAGGAACGCATAATTTTTTGATTATTATTCCATCATACATGGTAAAATTGCTAATAATTGACTCGACCACTTATTAGAAGTATGCCTATCGTT
The DNA here is from genome assembly GCF_000599845.2 of Trichogramma pretiosum. NCBI lineage: Eukaryota > Metazoa > Arthropoda > Insecta > Hymenoptera > Trichogrammatidae > Trichogramma > Trichogramma pretiosum. The sequence goes on along the minus strand of NW_019640828.1, from coordinate 90,856 downwards.
AAAAATATTTTTTTTTTTTGAAATACCTTTTGATAACAACAAACGTAACCTTTCGAAACTATATACTTACTCAGCTTAAAAATTTTGAAGCACAAAGAGACGCTGACTTTAGCATAGCATTATACATAAACATGTTCTTAAAACATGAATTGAATATTTTTACCTGGAAATTTTTAAATTTTTTTGCAGGTTGTCGAATACTAGATGGCCTATTTTGAATAAATATTCGACCAAAATAGAATTTTCGACAATATAAAAAAACGATTTGATAATTTATGAGCGCAGCTAAAAATGGTCTCTGAAAATACGATGCTCAAAGAAGAGAAATTAACGTTCATTGCATTTAATTAAATTATATTTCATTTATTCAATGCAAAATTTAATGCGAACCCGTACGAAATACACACAGCGGTTGCAAGGATCACCAAGATCATCGAGCTCGACTGGCTGCGCGACGTCCAACGAAGCCCCGGCGAGCGCCTCACGATGCTGCGCTACGCCGGCTACGGGCGCACCTTCACGCTCTCGGGCTGCTTCATCACGATCTTCGCCGTGCTCTGCTTCGTCGTCACCCCCTTTCTCGGTCTCAGCTTCCGGCTGATCAACAATCGCACGGACCAGGTCGGCCGGCGCAGGATTCATCTGCCCCTGCAGTCGGTCTATCCGGGCGATTACCTGCGGTCGCCCTACTACGAGCTGTGCTACGCCGCGCAGATGCTCGGCGGCTGCATCGTCGGCATGACGATCGCGGCGACGGACAACTTTTTCGCCGCGCTGACGTTTCACGCGAGCGCCCGATGCCGAGTGCTGGCCGAGAGGATGGCCGGCCTCGCGCTCATCGGGATCGCCCGGGAGGAGGAATTTTTTCGTGCTTTGGGAGCGTCGATACGCGAGCACGTGAGAATCATAAGGTGTGATCGAGTCGTGGTCGACGACGACGCGCCGGTAATTGATCGATGCGAAGCTCCTATACGTCTTGTATTTTTTTTTTAGACTCGTGCGGACGATCGAGAGGATCTTCAACCAATTGCTCCTGACGAAGCTCATCTGCATGCCACTCGTCGTCTGCTTCGTGGGACTCGAACTGATAGGCGTGAGCAATCGGAATTTTTTTAAAATCGAGATCGAGCGAGAGATATCGAAATACGAGTCGATTTTTGCTCAGAATTTTTTATCGCCGTCAGAAACCCTGAAATTTCTAACTGTGATTTGACTTATACAATTATTTCGAATTTACCACTTGCAGATTCACAGATACAGAGGTACTCGCCATCTATTGGTGGAAGTTCAAAGTGATTTTAATGTTCATTTCAAGTGATTTATAACTGGTCGAAAATTTTTAAAATGCGAGCCAAATATTATTTTTAACATACTTATTAGGGTGGTTCGCTTTTGCAAAAATGTTCCAAATCGCATATACGTCATGGCGATTCTGAAAGTTCAAGTCTTTACGAAAAGAAAGCCGGGTTCAGAACCTAAAAAAAGTGTCGGGAACCGGTGTCGATCGATTTTTGAAGTTTAAAAACGTGGTCCAAAATAGGAGCAAAATCGGTCAACCATTCAATTTATTTCAAACTGTGTTTCGAGAGCAAAAATAATATCGACAATACATTTTCTTACGTATTTTTGTCTGTAGAATCGAATGCCGTAGTCAGTTTTGCTCTACGACTTCGTTTTCATCGATAAAAATGTACTTTTTTGATTTTTTTTTCGCTTGAAAATCCAAAAATCGACTTTGCAACGTTTAAAAATGAACAGAAAAAATCTTCGAAAATTTTTGACACTACCAAAATTTAGGATTTTTTGTGACGAATCCAACCGTATGAATTAGTATATGCTTTAAAATTATTTTCATTCATAAAAATGCAAATTTTCGATTTTTTTTGGCTGAATTTGACGAAAAATCTCGAAAAATCTCGTCTTTTTACGAGCGAACGATGCATGTATGTACGTACATTTACTTTCTAAAACTTCAAACACGTTTTTCTCAAAACTATGCTTTCAGAATCGGGAGTCAAGATATTTCAAAAAGTACTACATTTAGAGATACGCTTGTTTTTAATTTGAAGCTAATTTAATTGTCTGGAGCTTGAATCTATACAATTTTTAATTTTTTCATTATATTTTTTAGAGCCTAAAAAGGGCAAAAAAAATTTTTTCCCCGAAGTCCGCCATTTTATTAGTTTTTAATTTTTTTGCAATTATTTAGGTTCAAGCTCCAGCAAATGTCATCTAGTTTAAGAGGAACTTCAGATTTTTAGATTCGGACAAAAACTCAAGGCGCTAGCTTGGCTCCCGTTGAGGTATCTTCTTTTAACACGACCTCCTTTAAACGCGGCTTGGGGATACATAATTCGATATTTTGGTCTGAAAAAAGTTTTATATATAGTTAAAAACATATTTTATAAGTACCAAAAAACTTGCACTGCATTATTCACTTCCTTCCGTGAAAAAAAAATACGAAAAACACGTCATTTTAGAGGCGCTAGATGAGAGCCACCCCTAAACACGTTACCAGACTTATATATTCAAATCTAGCTCATATGGCTATTTTGTTACAGCTACTTAATAATTTTTTAATTACCTATTTTTTGGAGAAAAATAATAAACTTTGCCTGCCGACAGTCGTTTGGCAGCGAGAGCATCCGATTGACGACGCTGTTCGCTCAGGTCGGGGCTCTGGTCACGATGGTGTTTCACGCGTTAATCGACTGCGTCGCCTGCGAAGTACTCATGAGTTGTGTAAAGATCAGAATACATCCCTTTTTGCCTCTAATCAAAAATTATTTTATCGAATACCGACTCAGGCTTCGTTTCTTTTTTAATTTCTTAATTTTTTTTTCTTCCACAGAGTACGAACATCAGCCAAGCCGTTTACGATTCCGCGTGGTACGATTTACCCGCGCGCTATGCGAAATGCTTCATTCCGATTCTCATACAGCTCAAGTATCCGCTGAGACTTACGGCTGGTAAATTTTGCTTCATGAATTTGGTAACGTTCATGCGTGTGAGTAGATATTGCCTTTTAAAAGTTGATGTAATAATTTCCTCTCGTATGAACGATAATCTTGTTTTTTTATTTTTTTTTTTTGCTAAATATTAGATAATGAAGAGTTCGTTCGCGTACATGACTATGCTCTTGGCAGTGGGTTGGCACTGAATCACCGATACTTAATTGTTCGCTTTGTTTTATCTATCTATTAGTTAGAAAAAAATATGAGTATTTTTGTTGATCAATGAAATCTGCAGTTCGTTTTTATTTTCTCTCTCACCTTTTCTAGTTACTTGCTTAGTGCAATCTTAGACCCTTATTATTTTAAACATTTTTAGTTTTTAGCTCATATAACAAATACTTGTCAGACTTAAATTAAATTTACAAAAAACAACGAATTTAAAAAATTGTTGACTAATGCTCGAATTATTCTCTCACCCAAAAAAACTTGAACCCAAAGAATTATAACCATCGCTGGAAAGATTGATTTGCGCAAAATATGATTGTTAAAAACATGATTGTTAGTACAATTTTTTTTTTTTTAAATACGTAAAGAAAATCGAAATATTTATAAATTGATTTGCATTATAAATTTGGAACAAATCTTAAGAAATTAAAATCTACAAATACATTATTCTTCTTCTTCCGCGACTTGATGGCAATACGGTACTTTTTCGATAATTCCTTCTTGCTTAAAATCTTTATATTCAATGTATTTGAAAAGATTCCCGTTGTATTCCATGCCTGCCATGGCTTTGTTGATGAAATCCAGATATTCCGAGACTCTGGTGTATTTGGTCACCGTTCCGCACAATTCACGAGTCTTCGTGCTGGCGACACCGATCAGCGTGTTGGTCGATTCGTCGGTGAGTGGACCGCCACTGTCACCCTTGAATTCAAACGATCATTTGCGTGTAATTCGAATTCCAGCAAGATAAGAAAAATAAATAGATTCGATCGATGTACCTTGCACGGCCCCTGATCTGTTACGGTTTGGACGCAGACTTGTTTCTCCGTGCAGGGGGGATCATTCGATTCGTTGATCCTTCCGACGATGTACTTCAAACGTGGACTCATTTTTCCAAAAACTACCTGGCCCCCTTGCTTATCTTGAGAATAAATTCCAAAGCCACTCATGGTGGCGAGGCGCTTAGCCGGCGGCTTGTACTGATCGAACTTGGGTAAATTGACTGCTCGTATTCTTTCATCGGTGCCGAGAGGCAGCGGGCGTCTCAACTATTGTCAAATGTAAGATAATTTAATGTCAAATCGATGAGTTTCTCGTCAACGGATTCAAGTGCTTTAATCCATCGAGTCGCATGAGAACGTTTTTTCGACATTTTTTTCGGCCACTGTATTTTTGATGAAATTAGGGTAAAAAAATATGCGAATAAACAATTCTAATGTAAAATTCAATGTCTTTTCAAAATCAGGTCTCTTATCGGAAAAATAATTGGGTCAAAAGTTATACTTGATTTTATCCAAAAAAAACGTGCATAAATAGTTCTTTACGATACAAGTGCCATAAGTAACACTTTTTACACTGAAAAGTGTTTCCATGGCACGAGTATCGTACAACATTTTATAGCACTGCGTGGCATAAGTTCACATTTATGGCACGCTTGGCTATAAAAATAATTTATTTAATTTTTTGATTTTCCAAAAAGAAAAAATTTGAAATCTCACGGTTTTCATGCAAATATCGCGTTCTCGATACCTAAACTGAAAGTATCGTTGTTTATATTGAAGAAAATAAAGTCGGAACACGAAGAGATGAAAAAAAAAACGTTCAGAATTTTTAACTCGAAAAACGAAGAGCTACGGAATTGACTAAAGAATATTTGGGAATTTTTTCCGACAATTTTTTTGGGGCGATCTTTTCATCGAGTGCTCTCTATTCTCGAAATAAATAATTAAATTATTGTTTAATTAAAATCACGATCTAACTTTTACATCGCCCTCGACTCACCCTCAAAAGTGCTATATCGTCATTTTCCTCTTGGGGAGCGTTCAAGAAGTAAGTGGGCGGCAGGTAGATGCGATCCACGTCGCGATAGATGCCGGAGCTCTTGTTGCGCAGATCCCTCGTACCGGCCACGATGGTGATCCTGGCGAAGTTGAAACTGGAATGGTCAGCGACGCAGTGGGCGGCCGTCAGAATGTGTCTCTCGTCGAGTATGCTGCCGCCGCAAAAATGAAGAGCGCAGCCAGTAGTGCCAGAGTAGTAGTCCCAGCTTTCGAGAGACACTTGATGCTTGAATCTTCCCGGTTGAGCGTGATGTCCGCCGACTATTCTCTGCACTATTCTCGCTGATACTGTAATTTTTTGGGAGAAAAGTATGTATGATTATTGAGGCGAGTTGGTGCTTATAAAAGACGAAAAAACTTACCATCGCTCACTGCACAACTCATGAGCAGTCCCAAAAACAAACACAGCAACGATTTTGTCAACATTTTGATCGAGCGTTATATATCAAAACTGATACGACTCAACACAGGCTTTGATCTGCACCATCAAAGCTTCGGAGTCGCTTTACTTCCAACGATCGTCAACTATTTATATATTTTTTTCGATTCAATTTTTGTCAAACGGTAAGATTCTTCAAAAATAAAGTGCAAATAAAATTAGAAAATACGAGCGTGAATAATTGCAATAAAATTTAAACAATGAAAGAACTTTTGAAATTTCACACATCTCATTGGGCTTTTCACAAAATATTTAACAATGACAATAGCACCCATCGTCTTCTTTCATCGGTTTTGATTGAAATATGATGTTTTTTTTCTGAAATTTTGCCGTAATTCTCATTAGATGTTTAACAATGAACAATAACGCCTATTGATAACTGTTATCAGTTTTGATTGCAATAAAAAGGTTTTAAATGTTACTGACTGGTAGTATATGAATGCATGAATCGATGAGAGTCATACTTAAACATATTTTATTGTTTTTGCATACATTGTCTGGAATCAAGTATAATAACACACCGAGACACAATTCGAAACGAAAAAAAATTAGGCTTATGACAAGTGCGAAAAAACATTTGAGTAGCCATCAAATATAAGAACACAAAATCCACAACGATTTTGCAAGTGATCAGTGCGAAAAGAAATTTGTGAAAAAATTAAGATTGATAACGCACCGAAAATTGGCACATAAAGATTTTGGAAATTTCTCATGTAACAAGTGCAAGAAGAAATTTGAAAACAAATCAACTTTACTTAAGCACATACAGAAATTCCATGAAGTTTTCAAAGATTAATTATATGAAATGTGCGCAAAGAGATTTGTAAGTTACCAGTGTTTACTCGCACATTTTTTTTTTTTTTTTTTTTTTTTTTTAGATAGAGAAATGCGTTACGCACCGTAAGGAGGTTGGAGTTGAAGTCAACCCCGAACCTCCCCGTGTGTGGGACTCGCCCTCAACCGATTTGCGTCGGTGAGGGAATACCCACTAAAACTCTATCTGCCCGAGCGATGGAAGTGCTCGGACGCGGCTTTATTTCGTGGTGCCGTCTTAGATGGTGGGAGACCACGTTCTCCAAAAGATGTGCGCGAGATGATGTCAAGGCTACCCTATGCCTTCTCTTCGACCTGCAGAGTTAATACCTGTATAACCACTGATGTGCGTGGTCATTTTATTCCACCGGAGCCAATTCATGTACGAACCACGGAGAGCTCTAAACGTGATGGAATCCAAACATTTGCTCAATCCGAGTTCGCACAGACTCGCGGCGGAAGCAGCGGACCAGATACCCCGCCAGGAGATCGTGATCGAAGAGAACGAGATGTTATCGTTCTCGACCCCATACTCACTGGCGACCTGATGACGAATGTCAGGGGTATCATATTTAGCGACTTTCCGACGGTGCGAGTCGTCAAGGGACGATGAAGCGCTGATGACTTGCGCATCGATCACCTTGACAACCTGATCCTTTACAGCGACGATATCTGGCTTCCGCAAGCCTTCTCTGGTATGAAAGTGCGGCTCCTGCCGGACACTCCATCCCAACTGCCGGAGGCTACTGACTGCGATACGGCAAATTGCATCGTGTCGCAGTATTCGGCCTCCATGAGTGCGGTGACAGCCCTGAATGACGTGAGCTGCGGTTTCATTAGTACCACAGCCCGCTCGACACTCGATAGGCGGGCCACCGACTACGCGTCTGCCGCGTGATGTTCGAACGCGAGTTGGGAGAGTATTGACCCGTACGTGATGGAATTGTACATAGTCTCGTCCGGAGAGGGCCGCGCTGTTACGGTCTACCCACGAGTGGCTCGCACGAACACGAGCACACTCGGAGAGTTCCTTGCCATCATTCGCTTGATGGAGTAGCGAAGCCCAGTACTTGCCACGAGCCTCCTGGCCGATAAGAGGCCGCCCATGAAAGGACAGCGCCGTTTCGGCCCATCGGATCGAAGCCTGCACCGAGCGATGACAAAAGACACCTCTAACGGCGGCACAGGAAGACTCAGCCATATCCGAAAGCCTTGAATGAACCAAGGCCGGAATAGCTGTTCGGAAAGATGGAATTCCGAGTCCCCCGTCTAAACACCGCGCGTGGAAGTATCCAATGGGAACATCTTTTGGTAGCCGTAACCACTTGCGAACCGCAGCGCGTACTTGTCGGTCAAGACTCTTAAGAGTTTGAAGATGGCATCTCGACAAGACTAACTGGTGGTAAAATCGCGGCACGAGGAAGCAACGTAAGATCTTTAAACGCTGCTGGGGCTTTAGAGGAGCCGAGGCGATGTTAGCCAACTCCCGAACTAAAGTACCCCCGGGCTTCCGGATACCAAGGGGAGAAAAATGCACCCCAAGGTATCTAAAGTGCTCGGTAGGGCCAAGCTGACGAATAGGCCCTCCGCCAATCTGAAAGCTTTCAGCAGTCGACACTTTATATGTCTTCCGCTTAGTAGAAATCAAGATTGACATCGCGATGCACTTGGCCGCGTTGAACTGCAGACCATATTTGGAAGCCTCGTCCCCGGCGGTTCGCAACATTTCTTTCATACCCAATATTGACGAGCTAAAAAGCACGATATCGTCTGCGTACGCCAGTGCGTCGATCTTGTGCTCACCCAGATGGTATCCTACCGAAGAAGGCAGGGAAGTCAGAACCCGATCAACCACGAGAGAAAACAGGAGTGACGATAAAGGGTCGCCTTGACGAACACCTCTTGTCACCCTGATGGGTTCCGACTTCGAACGCTTAATGGTGAGCACAGTAGAGCTGCTCCTATATGTATCCTCGATATACCGGACGAAAGCAGATGGTAAGCCTAACCTTTTGAGTGTCGATGTTATCGCATGATGACTGACGCTGTCGAAGGCTTTTGCAACGTCGAGCGAAACGACGTGCAGTTCCTTCAACGATGACTTTGCGTCGCGGAGAATTGTGCTAAGCACAGTGATATTCTCCGCGCAGCCATCATGCATGCCTCTCTGCCGCTCGTCCACAAGATTTGCCCGCATAAGACGCGAAGCAAAGACCTTGTGTAAATGACGAACGACAACAGGGAACGTGAAGGGAGTCCATGAAGGTCGTAAAGATTTAACGTGTGACAAGTGCAAGAAAAAATTTGGTAAAAACTCAGTTCTGGTTGTACACCAAATAACAGTAGATAAAAAATGAAAATATGATGCATCCGGTTAGTTTGAAAAGAAATGTGTAGATCAATGCAACGCGATGAGAAAAATGCGAGAAGACGTCATCATGCCTCAAACTTCCAGTAAATTCTTCGAATAAATTTTTTATTTACTCCCATATTCTAGATCGAATTCGAAAAAGTTTCAATACACTGAAAAAAACCTTAGAGGCAAGTCCAACAAACGTGGACAGCTGGACCAGAAAAAAATAGTTTGCTGCCAAAGCAAAAACATTAGCAAAATTTAGCATTGCAATAGAGCCCAATAATTTTGCTGTGGCAGCAAAATATCTTTTTCTGATCCAACTGTTCACTTTTGTTAGACTTGACTCTAAGATTTTTTCAAGTGCAGAGCTTATTAATTTTATTTTAAGTTTAACGATCCAACTGTATGTATATCATGATTCTTTTATGCATTTTCACTTTATAATAAATGAATTAAATTAAAAATTAAATTTGTATTTGCGTCTTTTATAGTAATTCAAGTACTTTTTCTCGTAATCGATAAAATGCACAATTACATTAAATTTGACGTCTGATAAAAATCCAGTTTTTATAAATTTTTGTTGTTTATAAGAACAGCTGGAGCTGATTGTAGTAACATGCATTGAATAGTTTCTCAGAGAATAATCAGATGACGGCAAATTTTGAAACGAATGTTCACTTTAATAATTTATAATTTAATGCATGAGTATCTATTGACTCGATGTTACAAGTATTATTTTGAAGTACTGATTTTTAGATAAACAAAAATATTCCTCGAAGAAATCGTTGCTAATTTGACATTTTAAACAGATTCAAATATTGGCAGGAGAATATATAAACAGATAAATCTGTAAATTAATTGTAAACAACATGATCATAAATAATTTTGATGTCGTTCCTCGAAAACTGATCATGTTCTTGTTTATAGTAAAAACAAATCAGTTTGAAAGTTATTTCTCTCAATGTAACTATCAATCATTCAATGTTAGTAGAACTAAGAAGAAGGATACGTCGTTTTACTTCGGCACCAAAATGGATAAAAATGAGAAAAAATCCAAAGAAGTTAACTCGGAAATTAATTTAAGTGAACACGATAAAAAATATATTTGTGATATTTGCCAAGAGGCATTTACACTAGAATCAAGCATGACAACTCACCGAGGCACAATTCACAATAACCAGAAAGATTACGCATGTGGCGAGTGTGAAAAGAAATTCGAGTTCCGAAGTCATTTGAGTAGACACCAAATTTTGGTGCACAAAAATCGAGAAGATTCTGCATGCGACAGATGCGAAAAGAAATTTGTGAAAAAATCGAGTTTGTTTCAGCATCAAAAATTAGCACACAAAAATCGTGAAGATTTCAGGTGCAACAGGTGCGAGAAAAAATTTGAAAATAAATCAACTTTACTAAAGCACAACAAAATATTCCATGAAGTTTTCAAAAATTATTTGTGTGAAATGTGCGCGAAGAGATTTGGAAATAAACAGAGTTTGCTCTTTCACATTAAGAAAATTCACGAGGGTCGCAAGGATTCCACCTACAATAAGCGCAAGAAGAAATTAGGAGGTCAAAGCAATTTAATTAAACACCACATAAAAACATATGAGAGACGTGAAAATTTCGTTTGCGATAAGTGCGAAAAAATATTCAGACATAAATCTAGTTTGCTCTACCACCAAAAGACAAAACACGAAGGTCAGAAAGATTTCGCATGCGACAAGTGTGGGAAGAAATTTGCAAGTAAACATCATTTAATATCTCATCAAATAACAGTCCATGAAGGTCGCAAAGATTTCACATGCGACAAGTGCGATCAGAAGTTTGGACTTGCACATCATTTGTTGTACCACCAAAAAGCAGTCCACGAATGTCGCAAAGACTACGCGTGCGAAAAGTGTGAAAAGAAATTTGGGTTTAAAAGCAAGTTGATCATACACCAAAAAACAGTACACGAATGTCGCAAAGATTACGGATGTGACGAATGCGAGAAGAAATTTGGACTTAAACAAAACTTGTTAAAGCACAAAAAAACAGTACACGAAGGTCGCAAAGACTACAAATGTGAAAAATGCGAGAAAAAATTTGGACAAAAAACGAGTCTGCTCTACCACCAAAGGACGCTACACGAAAGTCGCAAAGATTACTCATGTGACAAATGCGAGAGGAAATTTGGTCAGAAATCAGATTTGGTTAGGCACCAAACGAAAGTACACGAAGGGCACAAAAATTTTGCGTGCGACAAGTGCGAGAAGACATTTGGTAAGGCAAGCACTTTGATCAGGCACCGAAAAACCGTCCACGAAGGTCGCAAAGATTTCGCATGTGACAATTGCGAAAAAAAATTTACCCAAAAAGGGCATTTGATTCAGCATAAAATGACAGTACACGAAGGTCGTAGGGATTACGCATGCGATATTTGTGAGAAGAAATTTGGAGATCGGAGCACTTTGTTCAAACACAAAGCAATAATCCACGAAGATCGAAAAGATATCGCATGCGACAAATGCGAGAAAAAATTTGCTAAAAAATCAGATTTTGTTGTACATCTAATGACAGTACACGAAGGTCGCAAAGATTATCAATGCGACAAGTGCGAGAAGACATTCGGTGATCTAAGAAATATAACTAGGCACCAAAGAACCGTTCACGAATGTCGCAAAGACTACTCATGCGACAACTGTGAGAAGAAATTTACACAAAAAACGAGTTTGCTCTACCACCAAATGACAGTCCATGAAGGTCGGAAAGATTTCGGATGCGACAAATGCGAGAAAAATTTTGGAAATAAAAAAAATTTGTTCTTGCATATAAGAACAATTCATGAAGGTCGAAAAGATCACGCTTGTGATAAGTGCGAGAAAAAATTTACACAAAAACCGAGTTTGCTCTACCACCAAATGACAGTTCACGAAATTCGCAAAGATTACGCATGGGACAAATTCGGGAAAAAATTTGGTAAAAAATCAGATTTGGTTGTACATCAAATGGCAGTACATAAAGAATGAAAAGATGATGTATCGTGTTAGTTTGAAAAGAAATGCGTAGATCAAAGCAACGCGATGCGTATAATGTGAGAAGACGTCATGTTTCAAACTTCTAGTAAATTCTTCGAATAAATCCTAGAAAATATTGACTCCAACATATATTGGATCAAGTTCAGAAAGATTTCATTATACAGCTCATTTTATTTAGTACATGTACACGACCCAGATGTATGTATATCAAAATAATCTTTTTTACATAATGTTCCACTTTGTAGTTGTGTCTTTATAATATTTCAAGTAATTTTTCTCATAATCGATAATATGCACAATTCCATTAAATTTCACGTCTAATAAAAATCCAGTTTTAATAAATATTTTCTTGTTTATAAGAAAATTTCGAATTTATTATAGTAACATGCTTTGAATGTTTCGATCGATATTTAAACACATGACTTTTTTAAAATTTCAATAAAAAATCGTGCCAATACGATCAAGTCCAAACTTATGTTGACTACCGTTACACCTTTGTTCACTGCCGTGATACACTTATATACGGAAAATTGTTTTGTCCACTAGACCACGGAACGTCATATGCTTATACATGTTCCATATCGACTAAATCCTTGTTCCAATGGACAAAGTAAGTGTCTGTGTAGTGTACAGTGAAACCTCCCTGTACGGACACCTCTTGAAAGCGGTCACCTCTCAATAGCGGACAAATTTTGCGGTCCCGGCAGAAATACATCGTTTCTTATGAGACTAGCCTCTAGTAAAGGTGGCCAAAACCACTTCTTAATAGCGGACATCAATTTATTCAAAGTTATGGGAAAAAATGCAATATGCATTAAAAATCCATGTAAATGCATAAGCAGTTGATACGAAAAACGATTAAAAACACTAAGCTGAAAGGTACTCGACTTCGCTTTGCTTAGCATTAATGAAGTAACCCGTTTAAACTAGAATGGTGAATAAGCTTACTTGATTGATAAATAAAATGGAAAATTCAACTTGCTGTTCATTTTTTTTTAATGTAATATTAAATCCATTTATTACAATTTTTGAAAAGCAATTGTTTTGTAGGATCTGTGAAGAATTTGACTCTCTACGATTTCGTAGTATCTCTAAAAAATGTTAGTTCAACATAAATTTAGCCGTTGCAGGATTTCTCTATATTTGACACATTCCATGATACACAATTTAATGTTTATAGATTGACATCAATGAAACAATATAGGAAAAAGATAATTGAAGAATCTAAAATAAAAATAAAATAAAATAAATGATTGCAAAAATTTTCGAAAAAATCCGTGACTGGTGTTCATAGTTACCTGCTGAGTCGTTTCATAATTCATAAATTTACTTGGTCCAACTCTAAAACCCGAAGGTCTCATAGACTTTATCATTATTAGTTGTATCATTTTCCGGGTTTTTATTGAGTATCTATACCAATCACTGAAGTAACTATTTTAGGCAGAAAAAGTTTTTAAATATCTTAAGAAATCTAATTTCGATTAACGAGAATCGAAATCCTTACCATTTCTTAAAAATGTCACTGCTAGCATCGTAAATTTTCTGAGAGGGATAGCTTACCAAAAACAAACTTTCGACGCAAACGATGTATACGAAAACCATTTTCAAAACGATGTTCATATCTTGTTTAAATTCAATCACCATCTAAGAGAAAAATAAGGCTATAAATAATAAAATATCCTGCTTTACCATACAAAATTTTTACTGTCAATTATTAACATTATAAATCGTACCACCCATCCGGAAATACTACCGATGACAAGCACAGTCAATACTCCAAAGACAAACATGGAACTGACAATCGTGTCCAGTAAATCAAATAAACTAATCATAAGCAGAAAAATAATGTAATGCAATTGAACGAAATAATTCTCAATATTAACACTTAACTGGATACAAAATTGATGTTGTTGAACCAGTTGAGAAATACGTTTGAAAGTTTCATCATCTCCGTCCGAAAAATGCTTTGTTTGAGAGAAAGACGAAATTTGTTTTAATTTGAACCTAATTGAAAATATAGCTTCATTCATTGTAATGAACAATATAAGGAATTATAAAAATTTACAATAAAATACCCCACGAATCTAAACTTTCCTATCACAAAGGAAGTTATTGATACATAAAAAACTGATAAACTTGAAACAAATACTGCCGTTATGTAAGCTAGTATTGGCAAAATAAAAAAAGTATAATAAAAGTGTATGTCTTCATCTATGAACAAGTCCAAGTAAGCAGAAAACTTTTTTCGATGCGCGTAATTTCTTGGTAAAATTAAATTTGCTATAACTGGGAATAATATTGGAATTATCATGGCATACATCATAATAGAGACATATATAAGACCTGCAACAAAATTAAACTCTTGATTTAGTATGGTTCATTAAATTTGATTTTGAGTATAGACCTGCCTGTGATTATGTAAGAAGTGAGCCTAGCTGTGTCAATGTATGTTTGTAAAAAAATTTTTTCCTCGGAACTACATTGAAATAAATTTCTCGTCATAAGAACTATTAACTTTTGAAACTTGAAGATAATTTAGATAAAAGTAAAAAAGTATTCGATTAATTTAAAAATATGTTTCTCGTGCATTAATGTTTTATAGAAAATTTGACTGTACTGTTATGTATTTTTTTTTGTCTAAAGTTACAAAATACGTGCCAATAATAACGGAACATGCGCAGCAGTTTTGAATGCATAATTCTATTACTATATTCATATCGAGTTTGCTGTAGCGTGTTATTCGTGCAAACTGCAAAACCATTTTTATAAATCATAACTAAAATTTTATTCTTAAATAAAGTACGAAAAACTTCTGAAAATGGATCAATAATAAATTACCGTAAATATTAAATTTGCAATCATTAACACAAATATCACCCATGGTCGATACTTCTTGATGCCAGTCCAAAAAGGCCACATGAGTGAAGCCTTCAGTAAAGGTACCAATAAGGGATACATTCCTTTTGTGCGTTTTTCAAGATCTGATATATCTGATTGTGATAACTGTTTCAATTCCCCATCTTTGATTGATTGTTGCAGAATAATCGGACGATATTGCGACATGCTCTTTACGAACCATAAACAAAACTACATTAACATATATTTGGTCGAAATCTACACCAGCGAACTTAAATACTCGGCCCTCGAAAATGTTCAATCGATTAGTCGCTTCCTTCACTGTGCAATGCAGGTCGTGAAACCGTAGTCAAGCGCTGTTGTTTAAAAAACGCGAAGAAAGCGACTAATCGATCGCAAATTTTCCAGGTCCGAGTATCTAAGTTCGCTGGTGTACGTGCGAGAAAAAACTTGAATATTACAGTGAAATGACAAATTCATTTCTCATTAAAATTTCAATACGATGTACACCAAAATTTAAAATTTCAACAAAGAAAATTGCATTCAACTAGAGTACGAAAATGTTGTTTTCTGATAGTTGACTTTTTTATAAAGAAATATAATATCTAACATCTCATAATATAGTTTTTATGCGACGCATTTAAATTTTTTTTTATTTTTTTATCTTGACCGAGAGTAAAATTTCCCTCCCGCTGCGCGATTGGAAAATTCGATTTTCATGCAAAGGTATGAAGGAAACCACTTTAACGAACTTAGCTAAAAGGTCGAAAAGGCCAACATACAACATAAGTACATACACACACAATCTCATACAGACATTTGTTAGTAATTCAATGTAGTTTTCAAATATGTCACCCAAAATTTCTTACGACGTCTGGTTCTAAATCTAATTTTCGAGCTTATCGCACAGCTTCCTCTATTAGGAAGTAAAAATCAATTTGCTCACCCACCGAGAAATAGTCCATGAAATAGTCCATGAAATAGTCGTAAAGATCATGCATGCGACAAATGCGAGAAAAAATGTAATTTTGCACCAAAAAAACAGTACACGAAGATCTCAAAGACTACCCATGCGATAAATGCGAGAAAAAATTTAGGGATATAAGGGATTTGAGAAGATACTTACGAGGCTACTTACGAGAGTCAAGTACACGAAGGTCGCAAAGATTACGCATGCAATAATTGCGATAAGAAATTTCAACGAAAATCGACTTTGCTCGGCATCAAAAGATCGTAAACGAAGGTCGCGAAGATTATGCATGTGGTAAGTGCGAAAAAAGATTCGGATTAGTATATTATGATACGTGTGACTTAAGCAGGCCATTATTGCACGGCACGGTTAGCACCCGAGCAAAGCGAGGGTGCTACTGAAGTAATGAATAGGCTATTTGAGTCATAAGTATCTTACGCTTTTTTATAGCACTGTGCTAAAATCACGTTTGGGTCCCCTTTGGCAAGATATAAGGTGCTCATATAGCGTCGCGGTGCAATAATGAGCAACTAATCACGGCAAAGCGTGCCTTAAACGTGAACCTTAGCCACGCAGTGCTATAAACAAATTTTCTTTGATATTCCACCAAAGCACAGTACATAAAGGGCTCATGTCAGTATGAAAAAAAATTGGCTGATCTACAGTCCAAGATCATTAAGATTTCGTACTCAAAAAATGTAAGAATACATCATATCTCAGACTTATCGAAAAATATGAGGATTCCTAATAAGTGAATCCCAATAGTAAAATCAAGAAAATATTGACTCTGACGTATGCTGAATTATGTTTAGAAAAGTTTTATAGGAGATAATTTTACATGATTAGACAACCTTACTGTATAATAACCAAGTTCATCACGATAATATCTTATTTTTAGTGTTTAACTTTGTAATGACGTATTTTATAATCTCCCAAGAATTTTTTTTCAAATCGAAAATAAGTGTAATCCCATTTTGTGAAAAATTTACATTTTGTACGAATGTCTCGACCTTATTGCAGTAATATGATTTGAATACTTCCTCAGATAATTGTGTGCAATTCATCCGTGAAATAATGAAAGCCACTTCTTTTTTTTCTCGACAATTGGAGATGGAGATATGTATATGGCCGATTCTCTGTCAACTCAACCGGTCAACATTTTTTCCCTACATCTCATATGATGAACACATTGTTTGGGATGTCAGGAATGTACAAAAAAATTTATAGAGCGATTGAGGCCTTCTATCACCCTTATTCAGAATTCCAGAGTTGGCCTTTTTCGCATTTTTCCATTATTTGTCAAAGATCGCAAATTTTTCAATAAGCTCTAACTCAGTAAAGAAAGACTCAAAAGTAAAAGTGCACAGAAGGTTTTTTGTTGGAAATCGTCGAAATTTTCAGAAAAAATGGGTTCCGAAGCGATCTGAGCACTCTAGAAGCTTCTACAATAGAAATAACAAAAAAAAACAAAAAACACTAAATCTACTCAATTATGATCCGGACTTTCCTTTCCAAAGCTATTTAAGAAGCTTCCTTAACATGTCAACTACTTCCATGTAAGTTTTTATAATGGTTTGAGCCTTGGTTTGCGCTGAAGACACTAATGTGTCGAAAAACGTGCAAAAAAAGGTCCTAAAGCAGAGTCTAGCCTTAGATCTTTACATGTTACACTTGCTAGGCAAACTCAAACCTCAAATATAAGTACAGGGGTCCCTCGTATAACGCGGGGCTTACGTTGCAAACATGTACATGTACTATCCAGCCAACAACCTTGAACAACTTGAGGAACTGTAGTATGTCTCTGGAAGTCCGAGAGATTTTTGTAATCTCCGGAGGTCCGGGAGATGTGCTCAGCGCAAGAGCTCACCAGCGAGCGGCCCGGCACCGCGGCTTATATAGCGCGACGACGCGGCTGAGAAGTGGCGCATATCACAGCGAGGCTGAGAAATGGCGCGATCCGCAGAGCTCGGGCGTGATCTGCAGTACGCGTCTATAATGGACAAAAATATTTTTCGACGAAATCGATGCTAAGTTAGAATATTAAACTGGTTGAAATATTGTTAGGAGAATGTATAAACAGATAAATCGTTTTTTCGTTTCTCGAATGTATTGCTCATGTTTAAAGTAAAAACCAATTAGTTCGAATGTTGTCATACATGACCAAACACGCCATAAACCAGAAAATCAGTTTTACTAATTATAATTCCGTGGCACCAAATTCAAGAATCTGTCGTTTAATTTAGGCGCCCAAATGAATAAAAGGGAGAAGGATTCCGAGGGAAATATCTCGGAACATAATATCAGTGAACACGACATTATTGTTTCAGATGACAAACAATACATTTGTGATATTGACCAGATGACATTTACACTGGAATCAAGCATGATAACGCAGCGAGACACAATTCATGATGAAAAAAAAAATTATGTTTGCGACAAGTGCGAAAATAAATTCGAGTTTCGGAGTCATTTGAGTAGACATCAAATATCAGAACACAAACTCCGCAATGATTTTGCATGTGACCAATGTAAAAAAATATTTGTGAAAAAATCGAGTTTGCTTATGCACCAAAAATTAGTGCACAAAAATCCCAAAGATTTCACATGTGACAAGTGCGAGAGGAAGTTTGAAAATAAATCCACTTTACTCAAGCACAAAAAAATATTCCACGAAGTTTTCAAAGATTACTTATGTGAAATGTGCGCCAAGAGATTCGGTAATAAATATAGATTACTCTCTCACATAAAAACAGTTCATGAAGATCGTAATCTTACTTGTGATGAATCAGAAAAGAAATTTGGAGGTCAAAGCAATTTAATTAAACACCAAATAAAAACATATGAGGGCCGTAAAAATTTCGTTTGCGATAAGTGCGGAAAAATATTCAGACATAAATCTAGTTTGCTCTACCACCAAAAGACAATACACGAAGGTCAGAAAGATTTCGCATGCGACAAGTGTGGAAAGAAATTTGCAAGTAAACATCATTTAATATCTCATCAAAAAACAGTCCATGAAGGTCGCAAAGATTTCGCATACGATAAGTGCGATCAGAAGTTTGGACTTGCACATCATTTGGTGTACCACCAAAAAACAGTCCACGAAGGTCGCAAAGACTACGCGTGCGACAATTGCGAAAAGAAGTTTAACCAAAAAGGGTACTTGTTTCAACATCAAATAACAGTCCACGAAGGTCTTAGAAATTTCAAATGCAACAAGTGCGAAAAGAAGTTTGGTCTAAAATGCAATCTGATTAAACACCAAAAAACATTACACGATGGGCGCAAAGATTTTAGATGCGACAAGTGTGAGAAAAAATTTCGACAAATATCGCATTTGATTAGACACACTAAAACAATACACGATGGTCGCAAAGATTATTCTTGCGATAAGTGCCAAAAGAAATTCGGGCAGAAATATAATTTGCTTGCGCACAAAAAATCAGTCCACGAAGGTTGCAAAAACTACGCATGCGATAAATGCGAGAAAAAATTTGGGAAATCAAGTAATTTGATAAATCATCAAAAGACAGTCCATGAAGGTCGCAAAGATTTTGCATGTGATAAATGTGAAAAGAAATTTGGAATAAAATCACATTTGCTCAGACACCAAATGGCAGTACATAAAGGACACAAAGTTTGAGACATAATGACATCTTCTCACATTTTTTGCGTGCGAAAATTATGCGTTCAATTAGAATAAAAAAATTTAGGTGGTTTAGAGCAATTCTATAAAGCACCAAATGACAATCCACAAAGATCATTGAGATTTTGCACACGAAAAATGTTAGAAAACGCCATGTCTCAAACTTATTAAAAAATATAAGCTTCATAATTAACAAGTACTAATATTAAATTTCACAATGTATTGGTTCTGTAAATATACTGACTCTAGTTCAGAAAAGTTTTATTGGAGTTTATTTTATTTTAAATAATTAGTTGACCTTTTTATGATAATATGATAATAATTAGATCAAATGTTTTGGCTACTTGGTTCGTGCAGGCTGTTTGGGCCAAGATCAAGCAGATTATATGGAGCTCGGACAGCAGCGGATAGAGACGGCAAATTTTGTGATGAACTGGTTCAAATATTGTCATGACATTTAAGTATAAACAGATAAATCAGTAACTCATTCCTCGAATGTATTGGTCATGTTTATAGCAAAAGCAAATTAGTTAGAATGTTGCCTTTCCCGACCAAACTATAGCCCTAATACCAGAAAATAAATTCATCATTTAATTTAGGTACAAAAAATGGATAGAACTGATAAGAAACTCGAAAAAGATGTCTCGAAAAATTATTCAAATGAAAATGACATTGTTGTTTCAAACGACAAACAATACATTTGTGATATTTGTGAAGAGGCATTTCCACTGGAATCAAGTATGATGACACACCGACACACAATTCACAATTTAGAAAAAACTTACTTATGTGACAAGTGCGAGAAGAAATTTGAGTTCCGAAGTCACTTGAATCGACACCAAATATCAGAACACAAAGGCCGTAATAATTTTGCATGTGACCAATGTGAGAAGAAATTTGTGAAAAAATTGAGTTTACTTACGCACCAAAAATTAGTACATAAAGATTTCACGTGTAAAAAGTGCGATAGGAAATTTGAAAATAAATCAAGTTTATTCAAGCACAAAAAAATATTCCACGAAGTTTACAAAAATTATTTATGTGAAATGTGCGCCAAGAGATTTGATACTAAACCCAGTTTGCTCTTGCACTTAAAGGCAGTTCACGAGGTTCCAAAAGATTTCACCTACGATGAGAGCAAGAAGAAATTAGGGGATCAAAGCAATTTAATTAAAAACCAAAAAATAACTCATGATTTCGCATGCAACAAGTGCGGGGAGAAATTCGGTCAAAACTCGCAATTGCTCTATCACCAAAAGACAGTACACACAGGTCCAAAAGATTACGCATGTGACAAGCGTGAAAAAAAATTTGCACAAAAAACGAGTTTTCTCTACCATCAAACGTCAGTACACGAAAGTCACAAAGGTTACGCATGCGAAAAATGCGAAAAAAAATGTAGACTTAAGTCTAATTTGTTCAAACACCAAAGGACAGTACACGAACGTCGCAAGGATTTTGCATGTGATAAGTGTGAGAAGAAATTTATAAGCAATTCAGATGTATTTAAGCACCAAAAGACAGTCCACGAAGGTCGCAAAGATTACGTATGTGACGAATGCAAGAAAAAATTTGGACTTAAACAAAATTTGCTAATGCACAAAAAAACAGTACACGAAGGTCGCAAAGACTACAAATGTGAAAAATGCGAGAAAAAATTTGGACAAAAATCGCATTTGCTTCGACACACAAAAACATTACACGATGGGTGCAAAGATTTTAGATGCGACGAATGTGAGAAAAAATTTGCACGAAAATCCTATATGCTTTTGCACCGAAAAATAATGCACGAAGGTCGCAGAGATTTCACATGTGATAAGTGTGAACAAAAATTTGGAGAAAAATCGAAATTGATCTCTCACCAGAGGACTGTACACGAAGGTCGCAAAGATTATACATGCGATCAATGTGAAAAAAAATTTGGGGCTCAAAGCAAATTAATAACACACCAAAAGATCGTGCACGAAGGTCACAAAGATTACGCGTGCGACAAGTGCGAGAAAAAATTTGGAGAAAAGAGTTATTTGCTGAAACATCAAAAGATAGTACACGAAGGTCGCAAAGATTTTGCATGTGACAAGTGCGGAAAAAATTTTGGACAAAAATCGAATTTGCTCAGACACCAAATGACAGTACATAAAGGACGCAAAGTTTGAGACATGACTTAAATTTTTCGTGCCTGAAAATTATGCATGCAATAACAATAAATGAAAAGAAATATTAGAAAAAGTCATGTTTCACACTTATTGAAAAATATAAGCTTCTTAATTAGCAAGTACTAACAGTAAATTTTACAATTTATTGGTTTCTCGAAATATACTGGCTCTAGTTCAGAAAAGTTTTATTGGAGCTAATTTTTTTTTTTTAAATAATTAGATGACCTTACTGCATAATAATTTCGTTTTTTGTAATGGTTTATTTTGCCACTGAGTCTGAAATCTTTCAAACGATTTTTCACATAATCGATAATAAGCGCAATCGCATTAAATTTCACGTTCGATGACAACCCATTATTTCTGAGTAATTTATTGCTTATAGGAATATTTCGAATTTTTTATGTAGTCAACATTTTTATCAGTAAAATAATGAAAAGCGTTGGTTTTTTGTCTTGACAATTGTAATTATAAATAGATACTTGTATGAATTTTTTTTTGAAATTTAAAATAAATTGTGTCAGTATGATTGATTTTTACCTAACATGTATCTACTATCGTTACACCTTTGTTTAATGTCATAGTTTTATCAGAAAACTGTTACTCAGTTTTAGAAGGTTGATAGAATTTCTCTGAGAAATCATCATTAATTTGAAATTTGAAACTGATTTAAATATTATAAGGAGATTGTATAAACAGATAAATTAATTGTAAACAATATGATCATAAATAATTTTGATGTCGTTCCACGAAAACTCATCATGTTCTCGTTCATAGTAAAAACAAATCAGTTTGAAAGTTATCTCTCTCAATGTAACTATCAATCATTCAGGCACCAAAATGAATAAAAGTGAGAATAAATCAGAGGAAGATGTCTCGAAGAATAGTTGGAGTGAACATGGCATCTTTGTTTTAGACGGCAAACAATACATTTGTGATGTTTGTCAGGAGGCATTTACACTAGAATCAAGTTTGATGGCACACCGAAAAACAATTCACAACGAACGAAAAGATTTCGCATGTGATAAGTGTGAAAATAAATTCGAGTTTCGGAGTCATTTGAGTAGACATCAAATATCAGAACACAAAAGCCACAAAGATTTTGCATGTGACCAATGTAAAAAGAAATTTGTGAAAAAAACGAGTTTGCTTATGCACCAAAAATTAGTGCACAAAAATCCCAAAGATTTCACATGTGACAAGTGCGAGAGGAAGTTTGAAAACAAATCAGCGTTACTCAAGCACAAAAAAATATTCCACGAAGTTTTTAAAGATTACTTGTGTGAAATGTGCGCGAAGAGATTTGGAAATAAACAGAGTTTGCTCTTTCACATAAAGCAAATTCACGAGCGTCGCAAGGATTCCACCTACAATGAGAGCAAGAAGAAATTAGGGAATCAAAGCAATATAAGTAAACACCAAAAAACAATTAATGTTTTCGGATGCGACAAGTGTGGGAAAAAATTTGCAAGTAAATGTGATTTAATATCTCATCAAAAAACGGACCATGAAGGTCGCAAAGATTTCACGTGTGACAAGTGTGAAAAGAAATTTACACAAAAACACAGTTTGCTCTACCACCAAATGACAGTCCATGAAGGTCGGAAAGATTTCGGATGCGACAAATGCGAGAAAAAATTTGGTCAGAAATCATATTTGGTTCTACACAAAACGGCAGTACACGAAGGTCGCAAAGATTATCTATGCGAAAAGTGTGAGAAGACATTTTTTGATGCAAGTTCTTTGATTAGGCATCGAAAAACCGTCCACGAAGGTCGCAAATACTACTCATGTGACAAGTGCGAAAAGAAATTTACACAAAACAGTAATTTGCTTTTCCACCAGAGGACGATACACAAAGGTTGCAAAGATTATGCGTGTGACAAGTGTGAGAAGAAATTTAAACATAGAACGAGTTTGCTCTTCCATCAAACGTTAGTACACGAAAGTCGGAAAGGTTACGCATGCGAAAAATGTAAGAAAAAATTTGGTCAAAAATCAGATTTGGTTAGACACCAAACGAAAGTACACGAAGGCCACAAAAATTTTGCGTGCGACAAGTGCGAGAATAAATTTGGTCAGGCAAGCAGTTTGATCAGGCACCGAAAAACCGTCCACGAAGGTCGTAGGGATTACTCATGCGACAGGTGCGATAAAAAATTTGGATATAAAAATTATTTACTCTACCACCAAAGGACCGTCCATGAAGGTCGGAAAGATTTCGGATGCGACAAATGCGAGAAAAATTTTGGAAGTAAAAAAAGTTTGTTCTTGCATATAAGAACAATTCATGAAGGTCGAAAAGATCACGCTTGTGATAAGTGCGAGAAAAAATTTACACAAAAACCGAGTTTGCTCTACCACCTAATGGCAGTTCACGAAAATCGCAAAGACTATGCATGAGACAAATGGGGGAAAAAATTTGGTAAAAAATCAGATTTGGTTGTACATCAAATGGCGGTACATAAAGAAAGAAAAGATGATGTATCGTGTTAGTTTGAAAAGAAATGCGTAGATCAAAGCAACGCGATGCGAATAATGTGAGAAGACGTCATGTTTCAAACTTTTAGTAAATTCTTCGAGTACATTTTAGAAAATATTGACTCCAACTTATTATGGATCGAGTTCAGAAAAGTTTTATAAGAGCTCATTCCATTTTACACAGTTACGCAATCTAAATGCTTATAGACAATCTATATCATGATAATATTTTTTTAAATGTATTAAATTTCATAATTATAAATAATGATTAAATATAAATAACTTATTCTTTACAAGAACAGCTCGAACTTATTGAATTCACATGCTTTGAATAGTTTTTCAGAGAATAATCAGTGAAATATTGAAATGAAAATAAATATATATATTTTAATAGATATTACTATGAATTATTTTTTAAAATTTCAATAAAAAACCGTGCTTATACGATTAAGTCTAACCCTATTTCAACTGTCATTACACCTTTGTTCATTGTTTCTACCTGCCACGGTTTATACTTTATTTTTTCATTAGGCACCTATAATTACTACTATCAATGAATTTTTTGGCTACTTCATTCCTGCAGACTGTTCAGGCCATGAAAAAGCTGATTACATTGCGTCGATGGCATAGAAACCAAGCCATGGCGTGACGATAGCAGTGGCCTGGGACGGCAAATTATGAAACGAATAATCATACAATTTTTAGAATTTATAATTTAATGCATGAGTATGTATGGACTCGATGTAACAAGTATTATTTTGGAGTATTGATTTTAAACTAGTTCAAATATTGTGAAGATACTCTACTCAACAAACTTATCGAAACAAAAAATTCCAACGAAACATTGTCAATTTTCAAAAAAAAATCTTCTCGATAAGCTTAATATAGACCAAGATAGAAGCATTAGAAAATTGACAAAATTTTTTCGATGAAATTTTTCATTGAGTAGCTGCGTATAAACAAATAAATCGTTAATTTGTTCCTCGAATCGATCGGTCATGTTTATAGGAAAAACGAATTAGTTTGAATATTGTCTTTCCCGGTGATACCCGTAATAACATCGAAAGATAAATTTTACTCATTGAATTTCTGTAATACAAAATAGGTTCCATCGTTCAATTCAGATACCAAAATGAATAAAAGTGAGAAAAAATCCGAAGAACATGTATCGGAAAAAATTGTCAGTGAACGCAAAAAATATATTTGTGACAGGTGCGAGAAAAAATTTGTAAAAAAAAGGAATTTGTTTACGCATCAAAAATTGGCACACAAAGATCGCAAAGATTTCTCATGCAACAAGTGCGAGAGAAAATTTGAAAACAAATCAACGTTACTCAAGCACAAAAAAATATTCCACGAAGCTTTCAAAAATTATTTATGTGAAATGTGCGCCAAAAGATTTGATACTAAACCCAGTTTGCTCTTGCACTTAAAGGCAGCACACAAGGTTCCAAAAGATTTCACCTACGATAATTTAATTAAGCACCAAAAAATAACTCATGATTTCGCATGCGACATGTGCGAAAAGAAATTTGGACAAAAATCAAGTTTGCTCTGCCACCAAAAAACAGTCCACGAAGGTCGAAAAGATTATGCATGCGAAAAATGCGAGAAGAAATTCGGACAAAAATCTGATTTGTTGAAGCACAAAAAAACAGTACACGAAGGTCGCAAAGACTACAAATGTGAAAAATGCGAGAAAAAATTTGGACAAATATCGCATTTGCTTAGACACACAAAAACATTACACGATGGTCGCAAAGATTTTAGATGCGACAAATGTGGAAAAAAATTTGCACGAAAATCCTGTATGCTTTTGCACCAAAGAATAACACACGAAGGTCGCAGAGATTTCGCATGTGATAAGTGTGAACGAAAATTTGGAGAAAAATCGAAATTGATCTTTCACCAGAGGACTGTACACGAAGGTCGAAAAGATTACCTGTGCGATAAATGCGAAAAAAAATTCGGATATAAATCAGATTTGTTAAAGCACCAAAGGACAGTGCACAAAGGTCGCAAAGATTACGCATGCGAACATTGCGAGAAAAAATTTGGACTTAAACATAATTTGCTCGAGCACCAAAAGATAGTACACGAAGGTCGCAAAGATTTTGCATGTGACAAGTGCGAAAAAAATTTTGGACGAAAATCGAACTTGCTCAGACACCAAATGGCAGTACATAAAGGACGCAAAGTTTGAGACATGACGTCTTTTCACATTTTTCGTGTGAAATCTGTGTATGTGCAACTTTTTATAGCACCAAACTAAAATCTACGGAGATCATTAAGATTTCACACACTAATAATGTTAGAAAACGTCATGTTTCAAACTTATGGAAAAATATAAGCTTTCTTGATTAGCAAGTATGGTTTGGGTACATTTTCACTAATAGTAAATGTTACAATTTATTGTTACTCGAAATGTACTGGTTGGAGTCAGAAAAATTTTATTGGAGCAAGTTTTATTTTTAGTAATAAGGAGACCTAATTATAATTATGTTACAATCATTTTTTTGTAATAGTTTGCTTTGTAATTTGAGTGCAAAATCTTTCAAACGATTTTTCTCATGATCGATAATATCCGCAATTGCATCTAATTACAAGTCCAATAACAACCCAGTTTTGGTGAGTAATTCTTATTATTGAAATAATAAAAAGCCCTGATTTTTGTCTTGACAATTGTAATTGTATAATAGATACTTATATAGATATTTTTTGTAAAATTTTAATAAAAAATCGTGCCAATACGATTAAGTTTATCCTTATGTCAACTATCATTACACCTTCGTTTGCTGCCACGGTTTATACTTTTTATTTTAATCAGGCGACTACTAATTACTACTCCCGGTGAACTTTTTGGCTACTTGGTTCCTGCAGGCTGTTTTGGCCAAGATCAAGCTGATTATATGGAGAGCGGAAAACAACGGTAGGGATGGCAAATTTTGTGATGAACTGGTTCAAATATTGTTTTTAGAAAGTATAAACAGATAAATCAGTAACTTATTCCTCGAACGTATCAGTCATGTTTGTAGCAAAAGCAAATTAGTTTGAATGTTGTCTTTCCCGACCATACTAGCCATAATACCAGAAAATAAATTCATCATTCCTTTTAGGTACCAAAAATGGATAGAACTGATAAAAAACTCGAGAAAGATGTCTCGAAAAATTATTCAAATGAACATGACATTGTTGTTTCAAACAACGAACAATACATTTGTGATATTTGTGAAGAGGCATTTCCACTGGAATCAAGTATGATGACACACCGACACACAATTCACAATTTAGAAAAAACTTACTTATGTGACAAGTGCGAGAAGAAATTTGAGTTCCGAAGTCACTTGAATCGACACCAAATATCAGAACACAAAGGCCGTAATAATTTTGCATGTGACCAATGTGAGAAGAAATTTGTGAAAAAATTGAGTTTACTTACGCACCAAAAATTAGTACATAAAGATTTCACGTGTAAAAAGTGCGATAGGAAATTTGAAAACAAATCAACGTTACTCAAGCACAAAAAAATATTTCACGAAGTTTTCAAAGACTTTTTATGTGAAAAGTGCGCGAAGAGATTTGGTAATAAACATAGTTTGCTCTTGCACTTAAAGGCAGCACACGAGGTGCCAAAAGATTTCACCAACGATAATTTAATTAAGCACCAAAAAATAATTCATGATTTCGCATGCGATAGGTGTGGGAAGAAATTTGGAAATAAACATAATTTAATACTTCATCAACAAAGAGGACATGAAGGTCGCAAAGATTATGCATGTGACGAATGCGAGAAGAAATTTGGACTTGAACGTCATTTGCTACGGCACAAAAAAACAGTACACGAAGGTCGCAAAGACTACAAATGTGAAAAATGCGAGAAAAAATGTAAACTTAAGTCTAATTTGTTTAAACACCAAAAGATAGTACATGAACGTCGCAAAGACTACGCGTGCGAAAAGTGCGAAAAGAAATTTGGGTTTAAAAGCAAGTTGATCATACACCAAAAAACAGTCCACGAAGGTCGCAAAGATTACGTATGTGACGAATGCGAGAAGAAATTTGGATTTAAACAAAATTTGTTAAAGCACAAAAAAACAGTACACGAAGGTCGCAAAGACTACAAATGTGAAAAATGTGACAAAAAATTTGGACAAATATCTCATTTGCTTCGACACACAAAAACATCACACGATGGTCTCAAAGATTTTAGATGCGACATATGTGAAAAAAAATTTGCACGAAAATCCTATGTGCTTATGCACCAAAAAATAATGCACGAAGGTCGCAAAGAATTCGCATGTGATAAGTGTGTACAGAAATTTGGAGAAAAATCGAAATGGATCTTTCACCAGAGGACTGTGCACGAAGGTCGAAAAGGTTATTCATGTGACAATTGCGAGAAGAAATTCCTATGGAAATCGACTTTGCTCCTACACCAAAAAACAGTTCATGAAAGTTCCAAAGATTATGCATGCAGCAAATGCGAGAAGAAATTTGGACAAAAAGGTCATGTGCTTTTTCACCACAAGATAGTACACGAAGGTCGCAAAGATTTTGCATGTGACAAGTGCGAGAAGAAATTTGGACTAAAATTGAATTTGCTCAGACACCAAATGACAGTACATAAAGGACGCATAGTTTGAGACATGACTCAAATTTTTCGTGCCTGAAAATTATGCATGCAATAACAATGAAAAGAAATGTTAGAATAAGTCATGTTTCACACTTTTTGAAAAATATAAGCTTTTTAATTAGCACATACTAATGGTAAATTTTACAATTTATTGGTTTCTCGAAATATACTGGCTCTAGTTCATAAAAGTTTTATTGAAACTAATTTTTTTTAAATAATTAGATGACCTTACTGCATAATAATTTCGTTTTTTGTAATGGTTTATTTTGCCACTGAGTCTGACATCTTTCAAACGATTTTTCACATAATCGATAATAAGCGCAATCGCATTAAATTTCACGTTCGATGACAATCCATTATTTGTGAGTAATTTATTGTTCATACCAATGTCTCGAATTGTTTTGCAGTCATATGCTTCTAGCGTTCCTGAGAAAATTTTTTTCAGTGAAATAATGAAAAGCGCTGATTTTTGCGTTGTCAATTTTTATTATAAATAGATACTTCTATGGATGTTTTTTTTAAATTTCTAATAAATTGTGTCAATATGATTTATTTTCACCTAATATGTATCTACTATCGTTACACCTTTGTTTACGGTAGCAATTGGTGCTTTGTTTTACCAGAGAACTGTTACTTACTACTCTCTTCGCATTTTTTGGCTATTGCAACGATCACCCAGTTGAAAAAAATTGCATGGATATCCACGTGGAAATCCACGAGGATTAGTAATCCTCGTGGACCATACAGGGATTCCATGTGGATCGTACAGGGATTCCACGTGGATCATACAGGGATTCCTCGTGGATCGATCATGGGCTGAAAAAAATGCAATCACCACGGATATTCTACTGATCAACGCTGATTTTTTTTCAATCCTCGTGGATGTGGAACTTGTTCGCGAGCACGCGCTCAAAACATCCACGAGGATTCGCGGCGAATCACCACGGATTTTCGACTAATCCACGTTGATTTTTTTTCAATCCTCGTGGATGTGGAACTTGTTCGCGAGCATGCGCTCAAAACATCCACGAGGATTTGCGACGAATCACCACGGATTTTCGACTGATCCACGCTGATTTTTTTTCAATCCTCGTAGCTGTGGAACTTGTTCGCGAGCACGCGCTCGAAAATCAACGAGGATTTGCGCAAAAATCCCCGTGGATCGATCGAAAATCAACGAGGATTTCCGTGCAAATCCCCGTGGTTTACGTACGTGGACTCTTTATATGATCCATGTTCGATCCACGTGGAATCAATGTCCCATCCTCAAGGAATCCCTGTATGATCCACGTGGATATCCACGCAATTTTTTTCAACTGGGCAGCCTCAAATTTTATTCACGCCTTGCTTGAAAATATGAATAGGACAAGCGGTTAGTTGATTATTGGCCCTTAAATAAAACCGCACCTAATGTTTGGGAACCTTGAATTGATGACAGATGCACTAGTCAACGATTTTTCATAAATTTGCCAATAGATACTGATCATTTCTGCCAAGAGAGACGTGATCGGTAGTAACTAATAATTTAATAATGGTTTCTTCAGTAAAAAATTATTGTTCAAATCAATAAGTATTTTCTATATCCTTTAAAATTATAAGAAGCCTTCGTAATAGATAAATTCTCTTTCTTAGTACTTTTATCAATCTAGTATCTTATTTTACTCAATATAATTCTTTGAGTTGTCAAAAATCAAAAACTTTAGACAATAAAAAGAGCTTCTCCGTAGTTGACTGTGTTTAATCGGTTGACGCTAAATAATCGATGCTCAATTGTTTGCATTGTTCTACCATTCAATAAATTTAAAAAAAAAGACATGAGTATTTTTGTTAATCAATCAACTCTGCGGTGAGATTTTATTTTCTTTTACATCCTTTCTAGTTTTATATAAAAAAAATATAAGATTTATTCCTTCTAATGATGAAAAAACCCTTTGGGCTCTAAAAATTCAACTGTAAGTGAGATAATAGATCGGCTTACCGAGGAGCGCGTGTCGCACTCCATCTGGCAACTTATACCTGTCGACACGCTCTTCTCATGCTCAAAAAATCACGCTAATTTTTTTTTCGCTCTCATTTGATTTTGATGAGAGATTTAAAAAACTGACAAGTCCATCAGATTTCTTGGGAAAAATCCTATCGACGAGAACAACATTATGAAATTGAGAATCACGAAAAAAGGTCTAACGCCAAATTTTATCGACGCGCAATTTATTTTAAGGTATGACACCTCGCTATGTTGGACTAATTTCAAAATTCTTCCTTTTTTGACATTTTCAATTTCGATCCGCCATTGAACAGCTGAAAATTTCCCTTTTAAACTATAATCACACGAAAAAGCTGACCATCGAATATTCAAAATCGTGGTACATAATAAAACTTTTTCAAAAGATTGTATTGGGGCAACTATGAAAGTCGAATCCTACTAATTTGGATCTAACTTCAAAACCTGTCCTTTTTCTCGCTTTTGAAGCTTTCAATTTCATTCCATCATCGATCGATTAATTATACGTTTTTCTATGCGATGAGGAAGAGAAAAAATTTTCGAGTTTGGATTGGCTCACATCGTCGTAAATAAATTTTCAATACTTTCAATAATTTTTTCTGAAGCCCTCGAGTATTCAAAAAATTTGAAAAAATTCAACGTTATTGGGATTGAATTTTTTCAGATTTTTATAGTATAAAATAACTTGAGAATCAGTAAATCACTTTGTACGGATGTGTTATATATAACGTACGGCAAAAGCAAGTCCAGATCGGTGACAGGTGGCACGTAAACGTGGCGCAACTTACAAGAGTGTATTTCGTTGGATTTGACTATTTTCAAAATAAGTGTGTAGAGTAGCGAGACAACCGAACGTCGTTGCGTCCGTTAAAATGGTAAGATATGCGTTCTGCTGATTTATGCACTTGTTTTGCTATGAACTTTTAATTTTTACGCACCATTGTCACTGGTGCACCATCAAAAATAAATAACATATTACTAATCGGTTGTAGAATAAACTACAATGGAAATGGGCTGCAGCGGTCCTGGTATTGCTTTTTATCGAGGTTCAATCATACTATGCCCCAGCAGGCCCTGTGGACTTCAAAAAAGGCCAGAAAATAGATGTGGAAGCCGCCAAAATGTATAGTTCTCGTACACAACTATCTTACGAATATTATTCGCTACCTTTTTGTTTGCCCAAAAATGGAACCTTATCTTATAAAACTCAAAGTTTAGGGGAAATTTTAAGCGGTGATAGGTGAATTTTTGAAATGTTGTATCTTTTATAGTACAATCACTATTTACAGTAATTGTCATGTTTATTGAAATATTTCAGAGTCGTTAAAACGCCTTATGAAGTTGAAATGGCGCAAAATATATCTTGCAAACTCCTTTGTGATGATATAATAGAACCCATATTTTGGAAAGAAAGTTATTCTTCACTTGTCATTGAACGAATACAACAAGAATACATTGTTCGTTTGTAAGACATTTAAAGCTTTTTTATGAGAGTAAAAAAGTGCACTCAATTTAATATATTTTTCTTATGTTAAAGATTGATTGATGATGTCACAGCAGCAAATTTATATAAAAAAGATAAAGTAGATGAAATGATTTATATGCAACCTGGTTATTATCTAGGTGGTATTGATGAGAAAAATAGGGTGTATATCAACAATTATTTGAAACTAATAATATTCTACCATAAACATGGAGAGTAAGTTTGACAAATTTCTAAAATACTATCTTGTCAAACATTTTTATCATTCTTGCATTACTGCATTACTTTTTTTAGGAATGAATTTAGAATAGATGGTTCAGTGGTGGAAGCTTTGTCAGTAGATTATAAACAAGTAAGCTATGATAGCGTTACTTGTAACATTACACCACAAGCTAGTCCACAATTCATCAATCCAAATGGAACTGAAATTCTATTTTTCTATTCTGTTCAATGGGTGGAAAAATCTAATATTGATTGGGCTAATAGAAATATGTATGCTGTGCAATATCATTTAGATAGACTTTGGTTCAGGACAATCTGTCTAATATTAGTTATAATTTTTTATTCTGGTAAGTTAATTCTTTGAAAATTATACAATATGTTATTCTAATATAGTAGAATGGAATATAATATTACTTTCTAGTACTCGCATATTTATTATATAACAAGGCAATAAAAAAAGTCAAAGCTAGGAATGATGTTGGTAATAGTGATAGGATTGCAAAATCAGAAGGAGCTGAAGAAAAAACCGGATGCAACCTTGTTTATGCAGATGTATTTAGACCTCCTACTAACTCTTGTCTTTTTGCTGCTTTTATTGGCAGTGGCATTCAAGTGTTTTTTATGACGTTTATTACTGTCCGTAAGTTGACTTATTTACTGTATTTATAAATATTCTTTTATGAAACTATTTACAATTTAATAAATCTTATTATATAGTTTTTACCATGCTTGAAAGGTTTTCATCATCTAGTAGAGGAGCTGTAGGAACTTGTGCAATTTATTCTTTTAGTTTCTCTGGACTAGTAGCTGGATATATTTCAGGTAGATTATATAAGACAATGCAAGGGAAAGAGTGGAAGAAAGCAGCTTTTCTGGTAATTTCTTTTGTGTACTATTCATTCAATTCTATGAAGTATATCAGTATTTACATTTTACATGCAATTTATAGACTGCAACTTTATATCCTGGCATAGTATTTGAAACGTATTTTTCCCTTAGCTTTTTTTTGAGGGAAAAGCATAGTTCAGATGCTATTCCTTTTTCTACAATGATTTCATTGCTTGGAATTTGGTTTGGTATTTCCTTACCATTAGTTTTCTTGGGTTACTTCTTTGGGTATCGTAAACCAAATATTACTCATACTGTTACAACTAAGCAGAAGCCAGAAAAAATTCCTGATCAAGTATGGCACTTAAATTGTATAAGAAAGTAGTAAGTTTGACAAATCACTAATTTTTTTACTATTTATTCATTATATTTTAAAAGAAACTTTCTGTCTTTAATAGTCTGTTGACAGGGATATTACCTTTTGGAGTAGTTTTCAATGATTTGTTTTACATTTCTGCTGCACTATGGCAAAACTATTTATACATCTTCACAGGATTTATACTCGTAGTTTTTATCTTATTTGTAATATCTTGTTTTAATGCTTCTACTATTATGGTTTACGCCATGTTAAAGGAAAAAGTAAGTATCTCAATTGTCTTAACAATTGATTTGATGAATTCATAATTCATTTTAAACAATTTTTTATTTCAGGATTATAGATCGTGGTGGGGAAGTTTCATGCTTGGTGGAGTATCAGCTGCACACATTCAGATATATTCAATACATTATTTCTTTGCAAAATTAAATATAACAGAGCTAGCTCCAACTTTGATATATTTTGGTTACATGGGCCTAATAACTATTACATTTTGGTTGTTGACTGGAACCATTTGTTTCTTTGTTACCTATTTGTTTATTAGAAAAATGTATGCAGTTGCTAAATTAGAATAACTGTCACATGTATGGTGTAATAGTTTTTGAATCTCAACTAATAGCTATTGAGTTGCCATCACACTGTCTAGCAGACTCGTAACATCTTTTTCTTTGTATATGGATGCAAGCAACACAATGCATACAATGCATGCATACATTTTCTCTTGATACAAAGTAAGCACACAGATAATATCACAGTCATAAAAAAATTATTGCATCACAATGACAATCATATACCATGCACAACTACTTCTAGTACCTTATAAGGTAGTGTTAAATAATTTTTGTATTTTTGTGTCCATCTATAAATTGTTAAATATCACTCATTACCATCACTCATAATATGACAGTAGTATCGACACTTACTTATTCTTAATAGCAAGATAAAATAGAGTACGACCACTGCTATCCCTCATTACGGGAAGCGTTGGTGTCTTATCAATCATGATTTCTACAATTTCATCAAATGATTTGCCTTCATTTCCACTTTCATTTTTGATATTATCCAATAAAATGTGGGCAGCAGTGTTGTTCCACATATTCGTAGCATCATACGACTCGAAACAAGATAATAAAATCAGGACTACCTCCTTCAACTTGGGTTGAAGTATCCATGGGTAATTTATTTCTTTTTTGCTGCTACAAGGTTGACATCTGCACCATTATCCAAACGAAACTGTACCATTTTCATGTTTCTACTTTGAGCAGCGAGATACAAGGGTTTTTGGCCCAATTTATCTTGAGTATCAATGGGCTTAAAAGAAGGCGCTCTAATTATTCAATAAAATTCAAGTTTGCAACAACGCCTACATAACACAAAATTATCAGTGACTGAATTCAATATGAATGAAGATATGTAAAACGTATCGACTGAAGCACATTAAAGACTGGATGCAAAACGTGCAGAACGCGTATACTCGTTCGAAATTGACCAACGGAAAAGATATCGCTATAGAAATTCAAACTGCCGCCAACACGGACACGTGCAGCTCTTATCGCTGATTCGACTCGTCTACGGCCGAGCTGCTGTGCGTCGAGGCGTCTGCTACGGCTCGATAGCTGTCACACGCAGGCACAACAAGTGAAACGATTACCGAAGTGACTGTACACGGTTATTCTACGTGCAGCGAAAAATGTTGCCCAACATCAACAAGCTCAGCATCAACGACTCGGAGGAGCCTACGAAGAGTTTTCGAGACGATCAGCAGCCGCAGCCCGACATCAGCAAGCTCAGCATCAACGAACGGCCTCCGGAGGAGCAGCAGCCGCAGCTGCAGCTCTGTTGTCACGTGCTCGAATATTTCGTTGCCTACAAAAAGAAACGCGACTGTGCCGCGTTCGAGTCACTGTTGTCCCTCTGCGACAGGTGCCTCCCCAGGTTGAATGCGGACGACCTCGTCGACGAGAACGGCAACACGGTGTTCCACGCTCTGCTGGGTGGCGGGACGCGACCTATGGACGACGACGCGGTCTGCCTGCGAATCATCAGACGTATGGTCCTGATCGGCGGGCCCGCGTTCTGCGAGGTGATGGTTCGGCCCGACCGACTCGGCCGTACGCCGCTGCATCTGGCGGCCAAGCACAAGTTCCGCGACACGATGAAGTTCATTCTGACCTGGTTTCGAGACTCGTGGCAGGAGCCGCTGGGCGGAGTGGCAGCCAACGGCAGCTCGGCCCTGCACACGCTGCTCGACGCCCTGAAAGAGGGCGAATCGGGCGCATACTTTTACGAGGTGATACAGCTGATGCTGAGCCAGTGCGGGAATCTTCTGTGGGTGGGCGACAAGCACGGGCGCACGCCGCTGCACATCGCCGCGCAAAATCACCAGGACATTATCGTGAATTGTCTGATGAAATATTACAGGTGATAATGAAGTGTGGTGAGCTCGCTTTGACTTTAGTCACGTTCTTTATTTTGGTCACTCGAGTTTATTGAAGCTATTTGGATTTTACAGATGAGAGAATGGGGATGATTACAGTATCATCTCGATGTACAGTATTGAGAACGTCGATTATATTCTGAGAATATGTATATTTCATTGTAAATAGCATAAAACAATATTTACATAGTACTTTCTGTTGTTTCGATGAAATCATTTGTGATTAGTTTGGTGCCGTTTAGAATTGATAATTTTAAATAATACTTGGTTCGAGACTTAAGCTTGACTTCCACAAGGCAATTATAGGAATTTTCTATTCCTAAATAACTTGTTTTTGTATTTATACTGCAGTACCTAATTCTTTGAATTTTACATTAGTGAATAAAGAATTTTAGAATACACGTTATTGTTTTAATTGATTTGTGCACATACATTCACATGTAGATGAATATTTGTCTTATGCTATTAAGCATAATGTTAACTGTAAACTTTTAATATCATATGTAAAACAATTTCAGTGTTGTTGAAATATTCAAATAATGGACGGATAAAACATGGCAACACTAGTATAAATAATCTTTGGTACACATTCCAAAAACTAGAAAAGTAAAGATTAAAATGCATCCATGCCTAGAACTAATTTTTTTATAAACAATTTCTCCTCAAAAATGTTAATAGAACTTATTCTTACATTTGTGCTAACATTTTTGGTCTACACACTTATAGTTATTACACTTTTTTTCTTGAGTATACTAACGTTTGACGTAAAAAAATAGATAACATTGCACTCACAACCTATCTGTACTAGTGAACTCAACGATATTTTACACAAAAGTCAACTGAAGCACAAAAAAATGGTAAAAATAGATTACATCAAAATTAATGCTATAAAGTCTTTGATTAAGTAAATGCTAATAATTCTCCTACGTCAACGTTTAGATCCAAATCTTTGGTATCAGATATTTGTCTGCGCGGGGCAGGCCTGGGTGTATGTGACACATTGATACGTGGTTTAGGTTCCATATGACTAGATAGAGTTTCCAAAATTGAACTTGTTATGGCTGTGGTACTCTGAGTGCTGTAAGCCATGTCGCTATCTCTACTGCCCGTGACTGATGGCCTTGAAGAAAACATTGCTTCAACAGAGTTAGTTGGTTTTCTTCTTGAGGCTTCAAGCTGCAATTACAAAATTTTATTTTGGTAACATTTTTTTTCAATACCAATGAAAAATATCAAAGTTAGTTATTCACCTTTTCCTGAATTTTTCTGGAAATTTCAGCAATTTTTTCACTTTGAGAAGTTTTAAGTTGAATATTTTCAGTACTCGATGATCTATCGTTACTGGATAAAAATTCATTTTCTTCTGGTACACTGATTTACAAAAAAGAAAATCCATTCAATAAGGCAAATTCAATCTTCAAATGTGAGAAAATATTTACACACCTGAATAACTTGCTGTTCCAGTCTCCATCACCAATCTCTCTCTTTTCCGCGTGGCTCGAGTCCCTGAATTCTTCGAAAGACCTGGTCACATCGGCACTCTTGATCGGACTGGCATCGTCTTTCTCCAAATCGAATAATACTTTTTTCTTCACCATATTGCTCATGGTACCGCTGCCACCGCCACCACCGGTGGTCGACTTCAGAACGCTTTTACTGCTGTTTTTCGGCGAGGCCCAACTCGGCGGCTCCGATTGCCTGACGGAGGTCTCGTGGCCGAGGAGGCTCGTCGCCGACTCCTGCATCGTAAAAGCGTACGAGTCCTGCAGCAGATTACGCGCGTTCATGGACGGCGTCGACGTGACCCTCGTAGCAGCGCCATCCGGCTTGTTGGTGGGCTGCTTTTGCTGCTGTTGCTCCTCGATGTCCCTTATGAAGTCCTCGATGCTCTGATAGTTGCGTTGCTGCTGCTGACCAACACTACCACTACCACCTCGAGCTTTTATAGGCTCCATGACGATGTCGGCCAGCTGCTGTTGTTGCTTGTAGTGTGCTCGTATGCTGCTGGCGATGCTGCTGCCCCCGTCGTCGCTCGATAAGCTCGTTTTGCGCAAGGGCGAGGACGTTTCGTTCTTTTCTCGCTTGGACCTGGATGAGCCCTCGTTGAGAGCTTGTCGCTTGATATTTTGAATATCCTGATTCGTTGGTTTCTTAGGCAGCAGCTCGAGACTGAGACGACGCTTGGGTACATTCGTGTCTCGCGGAGATGATTTTTTCGGGCTAATAACGGGCGTAGGCGTTTCTAAAAAAGAAAAAACATTGAAATGTTATTATTGCATAATTCAACAAATTCAACTAATAGTAAATCAAAACGAAAATTCATCAACAACTCAACAAACCATATCCCTTGGGAACCTTGAATTCCTGAAAAGCTTTCAGCGCCTTCGACTTGACGTTCTTCATAGCCTTGTTCAAGAATGACTTCTTCTCCGGTTCGTTGAATCGCTTGGGCGACTTTTGATGACTGAATATCTTCTTCGTTAGCTCCTCCAAGATATTCTTTTTTATATGCTCGTACTTGGGAATCCCCTGTAGCAAAAAAAAAAAAAAAAAAAACAAAAAACGAGTAGCGTATATATTCATAAAAAAGCTCTATTATAAAGCTCGCCACTCACCTTCAAAGCCATGGCCTGCTGGTGCTTGATACTCTCCATCTTTTGCTTGTAAGTGGCCACGGGGATGCCCGTCCACTCAGGATCCAGGCCCATCTCCCTGAGCTTGTCCTCGAACTCCTGACGGATCTCCTGGCGCACGACGCCGAAGGTGGCGGCAGTGGTGCTGCTGCTATTGGTGTTGGTGGTGGTGACGATCGACGATTTTCGTTTCGCGGTTATCTCCTCGTTATTGTCCTCTTGGTCCATGGGCAAATTTTGTGCGTCGAAATCCGAGTCGTCGTCGTCGTCGTCGTCGTCGTCGTCGGTGCTCTCGGTGTGCGTGGCCGAGGACTCGCTCGTCTCCTCGTCCGAGTCCTCGTCGGTCTCCATGTCCGATCCGGACACGCTGCTGGTCTCGCTTTTACCGGACTCGTCCAGTGACGAGTACTTGTTGCCTCCTCGGACGGTCTTTTTGTGAGGCTTGATTTTTTCCGGCTTCTTCGCGTGGCTCTTGGCTCGAGACAGGCTCGATTCTTTGGTGTTTTCCTCTGCCTTCAGCCTCGGGACTTCGGTTTTTTTTGGTAATTTCGTCGCGGCCTTGATGCTGTCGACTGTGGCGTCGGCGAAACTTCCTCCTCGCAACCGGTGGAATGTTTGCTGTTGCTGCTGTTGCTGTTGGTGCTCCGTCAGGGCGCCCGTGCTCGTGACGACGACCGCCGTGGTGGCTGCATTTCCGCCGATGACATGGCTGTTTTCCGCCGCGTAATTTCGCTTCAGACTGCTGAGCCGCTCGCTCTGCTCGTGCAGCAGCCTCGACTGATCGCACGACTGCCTCTCTAAAAAAGACACCTTCTCCTCGTACTCGGTCTTGGTGCGATTGGCCGACTCCTGGGTGAG
The DNA here is from genome assembly GCF_000599845.2 of Trichogramma pretiosum. NCBI lineage: Eukaryota > Metazoa > Arthropoda > Insecta > Hymenoptera > Trichogrammatidae > Trichogramma > Trichogramma pretiosum. The sequence continues at coordinate 51,633 of NW_019640828.1, read as the reverse complement.
TTTGAGCTCGGCGAACAGGCTCTCGATGTCGCGCCGATGCTGCTGCTCGAGCTGCTCGAGCTTCGAGCGCCAGTGGCTCTCCTGCTGGGCGAGCTTGAGCTGGACCTCGTTGGAATTGGACGTCAACTGCGAGCGAGCGAGAGGGAACGTGAAAGAAATTATCGAGCAAAATTTTCGAGGATAATTTATTGAAGTATTTACGTGATCGTGAAGTTGATTTTTCAGTCGCTGTATCTCGTTTTCCTGATGATTCATCAGTTCCTTGATATTTTCTTGATTAACTTCCGTCTCTTGTTGATTGATATTGCTGTCTTTCTTTTTGATATTCTATAGAAGAAAATAAAATTTTTTAATTTCTTTTCTTAGCTAAAAAAAAAAATAAATTATAATGTACCCTTATTTCAGTAAATAACATTGACTTCAAATTGCTTATTTCCTCTTGATACTTTCTGTACTGTTCGTCCTTGTTCGAATCGTCGTCGTCGTTAGAAATTTTCTCCTTGATTTTCGCCTCGCTGTGAATCACTCGCTCGGTTTGATTCAATCTCTCCTTGAGAGTCTTGATCTCGTTGTGCAGCTTTTCCGTTTCGGCTCGATACTCGTCTTGCACCAAGCTGCTGGTCGAAAGATTGGCGAGATGAGCGTGACGTCGGAAGAGATGAGCGTTCGCGAATGACGCTGATACAAAAGTCTTTGGGCAGTGAGGACACTAAAAGTAATATTAAACATTTGCATTTTAAGATTTTTAAACATGCTATAGTAGAGAAATAATGTGTAAGTTACTTTGTGTATTTCTCCATGACTTTCAGATTTCATATCTATGCTTTTCTTATCTTTTATTTTTTCTTTAATTTCTTTAATGACGTTCTGCTGCTGATCAACTTCTTCTTTTAGTTTTACATTTTCTTCCAACTTGTATTTGAGTTCTTCCTTTAAGATCACAACGCTTTGATCCAAGTATTGCTTACAGTATAAAAGATACTCTACAGCGAGCTGGGACAAGCGAAAGAGTTTAACAAAATTTGGGTCCAAGATCTTCACATCGTATTCGCTATCTAAACAATAATCAACAACATTGTTAACATTCTCATCGACTGTATTGAAGTCTCGCTCTCTTATCACTCTATCTATGTCAATTGAACCTGTGAACAAAAAAATATGGATCAACTATACATTCATTATTACCTGGAAATTTTAAACTTAGTAATAACATCTTGAGATAAATGGTATTGTAAGCACCATATAATTCATGTGCTATTTGACTTCTCATTAGCCCAAACTACAATGTAATCTTATGATACTCACTGATGCGGTTCCAGTCAACGCGCACTCTTGACGTATGACTATTGAAGTAGAATCCTGATTCGCGAGCTAGTTTTGGAAAATCATGGCACCAATTGGAGGTGCTTCTCAAGGTAAATGCCATTTATGAATTCACACAATCTTGCAGCAGCTGTAACTATTACGCACACACATTAAATTATGTCAAATTATTTTTTGTTTGCAATGTTGTTATAAATAAACAAACATGAGAGGGTACTAACCTAGGAAAGCGCGTATGCAAACAATAACTTGGCAACCCCATCACACACACACAGCAGAATAAGCAGCCTGACGTACACTCAGCGAAAGGGTTGGCATCTATAAAAAGATAATCAATGGATAGTCTATACGTATGTATATGCTATGCTTAGGGCAATAGACACTACAAGCGAGTGTGACGCAGGCGTGCGTGCTCTATATGTGTCAGAGTTCACAGGTATCATATAAGTGTACACAATGCAGAAATGCCACAAACCTATAATCGAAAGAAAGGACTAATGCTGCTGCCGCAGTCCAGCCACTGCTGCTGCCTGCGTTGCCGCCGCCGTATCGTAATAAGCCGCGGCTGCCACCCGCGCCGATGACGACGACGACGATCCATTGGTAACGGGGTTCAGGAAAAATAAAAACATTGGATATTCACGGAACAACGCAGTCACTGCAGTACACACACCTGCGGGCTGATAACGTAACAGCAGCACTACTGGAGGCAGTCGCTCAACTATGCGGAGCTGCTGCTGCTGCTGCTGCAGGCTATCGCCACCCTTTGTACGACGATAATAATAATGGGCAACGAGCCTGCGTCACCTGTGCGATACGTACAGTATACGCGGATGTGTGTGTGTGTGGGGGTAGTAGCCACCACCACCACACAAGCTCCGTCAGAAATCAATCGATAACTCGAAACTGCCGGCTATATGCAACTGCACGTTTTTTCTTTTTCGTCGTTGATACGCTCGATGCGCCTGCATTTCAACGAATCTACATGATAACTCGTCCCGTGCGGGTCTCGCAATCGCGTGCTCATGCAGCTTGTTTTGAGTTTCGACTTGTGTAACGTATCCGCGCACACGCGTCGTCTGCTCCGACGCGCCAGATAATAACACGTAGCAGACGATGATTTTTGAAATGCTTATATACATAGAGACTGTGTAACTGTCAAACGTTCGGAGAAATCGAATACGAGCGGCAACGGTCGCTGAACGAATTATCGGGACTCGAGATCGCCACGTAGTTTTTTTTTTTATTATTCGTTTCAATCGACGTCCAAAACGTAATCGAGGCTAGAGGATCGTTGCAATTAGGGACGCAACGACGATCGTAATCTTTTTTTTCGTTTTGTTATTAATCTTTCGATCGCTGCTGCCGCGGCGCGTCCAAGCTTTTATGTTATATATGCAGTACAGCATGGGAGCCGCATAAGAGCCGTTTGTTTGTAAATTGAAGACGATTGAGCGTACAGCCACGTGTCATTTATGACAATGGGTATTTATCGTGTACCAATAAAGACGAGCGGGATTCGTATTAATCGAAAGGGGAGATTTTTGCTCGTACATATGCATCGAGATATCGCAACACGATACAATACGCACATAATGGCATCGGAATTTTTATCGCGCTGCGATGCAAAACTTTTGCTACATACATATAATACGAGTTACAGAAACGCGCATAACGCGAAACGTGCGACGGCACGTGCTGCGCGCGTAAAAGGTCAATTATCGTGCAGTAATGCAACGAAATTGATGAAAAAAAGGAAGAATATTATGAATTCGCGGTGTCATCGAATTTTGCAATATCATATGCGCCGTAACGCACTACAATAATATTCTTACAATGATATAAAACTGCATCCGAGCTCGCGTGAAAATTTGTCGAAGGAAACAGCTCCGTAATGATCGCTCTATTAATCCGTTGCAGTACTGCTACCGCACCGTTTCCTCATTACCGCGGGTATTTTTCGCGCGTAAACGCGACGTCAAAAGCCTCGAGGAGCCGCAAAAGAGGCACGTAAATGGTCGATAGTGTTAGTATTATTATCGTTACGATACACAGTCACACGCGGCCTAATTATAATGCACGAAACGACGCGACGATTCGAGTACAAAGGAGCACAAAAGAATTTTAAAATTTTCGTTCAATGGCAGCTGGATATGGCAGCTGGAGATTACATCGATTTTTGCTCCTTTGCGCGCTCAGATACAGGGAGAGTCTCGGAGCTGTCCATTGTGGAAAACGGGGCAGGAGGCGGTGGTGACGGTGGTGAATTCCATTCGGCGCGCCTCGCTACACGCACACAAAGGAAGGGGATCGATCGATTTTTTGCGCCATCCATACAGTCCACTTTCTGATATATGTATATATAGCCCATGACGATGACGTAGTGTAGACTGTGTAAGCTCGGGTGTGCTACTACCATATGTGCGTGTGAGACACACATTTATACACGCGTTCTATTCTTACGATATTCACCACCGCGTGGACTGTACATATATATAAGCGTGTGCTTTTAACACATGTGCCGCGCGGACCTACTTCGGAGTCTCGAATGCTATATATGAAAAACGCGGTGGCCATCAGTTGGCGCTCGGCGTGCAACGTGTCGTCGTCGTCGAGCTGCCGCCGCCGCTGCTGCTGTGCAGTTTTAATAAATAATAATAATAATAATAAGTGTCATGTCAGTCACGTGATTCAGAAGAAAACATTTTCCTATACTTAATATTTTTACGGAAAATTTCTACAAATTAGTTAGTTAAATCAATAATCATGGAGGTGAACAAAAAGTACGACAATCCGAGCCCGAGACTGTCGGCCGGCGCACTCAGCAAACTGACGTTCTGGTGAGTTTACGCATATATTTTTTGTGTTTTCAACATAAATGAAGCCGCGCGTGCTGCTTTGTCGCTGTTTCTGCCGCTGCTACTCGATATATATATCATGCCTAATCGCTCGGTCCGCTTGCCTCTATTTGTATACATTATATCTTATGTAAGCTGTGCTCTGTATAGCGATCGCCGCTCGCAATTCTCTCTCTCGCTGTATAGCCGCATGTAATAGCCGCATTATATGGGCAGCTAATTAAAAAAAAAAAAAAATTGCGCAACACGTGACGACGGGCCTTTACATATATTACATACATTGGCCAGTTTTGCCTCGTGTGCTGCTTCGTGTTAATGAGTCTGCGGCTTTTACACATTTATAATATAAATTATGTCTTTTCGTGTTTCGATACTCACGATGACGTTTGCGAATCTCTCGTTCGCAAAACCATGTTTTTTTTTTCTTACATGTAGCTGGCTCAACAAGCTGTTTTGGTATGGAAGAAAGCACGACCTCGAGTTCAAGGATCTGCACAACACGCTGCCGGCCGATCTGAGCGAGCCGCTCGGCGACCGACTGGAGAAGTGAGCTTTTATATACGTTTGTTTTTCGATCGTTAGATTCGTACGTGTACGTATAAAATTTATGTTTATTATGATATAGATTTTGGAAGGAAGAGGTGGACGAGGCGCAGGCAAGCAGCGGCAGCAGGAAAAAGAAGAGGAAGAGGCCGAGCCTCGCCAGGGCCATAAGGAGGACCTTCGGTTGGAGCTTTTTTTACTACGCGGCTCACATACTGTTTCTTACGGTCGTCGTGAGGTAAGATCGATAAGTGCGCGTTGCATATGTATGCATCGAGTACGAATGGGTTTATAGTTTTTATATTATATGTTATATTATATCGTGGGCTTATAGTCCAAGCAAATCCACGAGTTTAACATTGAATCAAAGTTTATTCATTCTAACGATAGATAAAAAAAAAAGCAAAAAATATTAACATCAAAAACATTAAAAAAAACATTAAATAACAAATCATGCTCATCCCGAGTCTTGACCCTCAACCGCCAAGCAAATATTATGCAAATCCCGGTTCATCAGCAGCCCGATTATCTTCTCGCAGCAGAGAATCGGCAGCTCGTTGCGCGTCAGCTCCTGGAAAGGCTGTAGCGCCCAGCGCCGGAAGAATCCTCGCGCGAGCTTCTCGCTCAGATGCAAGGCTATCTTCGGGAGTTTCTCGCAGGTATACCCGGTGCAACCGTCCTGCAAACGGGGATGGCCGAAATTCTGCGACTCGAACGATCTCGCCAGCTCGTAATAGTCCCTGTACGTGACTATCTTGGCCGCCTCCTCGGGTCGCATCCGGATCAGATCGTAGACCGACAGCCTCGGGACTTTCGACGATTCCTTTTTGCGGCTAGGCTTGCATCTTCCGCTTATTTTTCCGCTTCTTATTCGTCTTTCTAGTTCTGCTGAAAAGAGGAAATTCCCAATCGCGATCTCTTCTCTATCCTTCGCAATACATTCGGGATGGACCCTCGGAAGTATCATCAACTTTTTCGCTTGCTCGACGAAGCGCTCGTCGTCCTCGTACCAAGATCTGTCCTGCGCCTCGCGCTCGCTCAGGTAGTACGCTCCCATCCGGGCGAACGTCATCATGACGCGCGACGCGCCGCGCCGATCCAGCTCGTAACCGCCTCTCTTCTCGAGGCACTCGACGACGGCCAGCGCGTTGGCAGCCAGCTCGAACTCGAACGCTTTGTGTTGGTTTATCCGGCTCTTGTCTTTCACCGGACACTGCCAAACGGGCGGCAGCTCGACCAGGGCGGCGTCGGCGCCGTAATCCAGCAGCAGCTCGACCTTCTTCAGATCGAGCCGCTCCACGGCCAGGCCCAGTGGCGTCAGGCCGAGTTCGTCCCTGGCGTCGATCAGCAGCGGCCTGCCGCTGGCCCCGGCGATCCTGAACATGGCCCGCAGCGCGCCGCGATTGGCGCGCATCGCGTGCACCGGCGTACGGCCCCGCTTGTTGGCGCGATTCGGATCCCCGCCGAGTCTCAGCAGCAGCTTGACCGACTCCTCGTCCTTGCCCTCGACCAGATGCAGAGGCGTGTCGCCGGTCCTTTCCACGAGGTCGTTGACGTCCGCCCAGCCGAGCTCCAGGAATTGCCGCACGCGGCGTGGAAAGAAGACGGCCAGCCGGCAGTACATGTGGAAGTGCGAGTAGCCGTCCTCCTCGTCGACGTAATTCGCCCCGTAGTAAATGTGGAACAGATCGTCGAGTATATCACGGCATTCGTCGCTGCGCGGATGCCCATAGTCCGAGGCCAGTCGAGCAGCCAGGTGCAGAGCCGTGGTGCGACGCAGAATCGGCTCGCCCGTCGCCTCGTCCAGTTCGGGCTCGCACCTGTAGCCGGCTAGACGCACGAAATCGATGAATCGATTACCCGCCATTTTGTAATAGATGTCGACCAGATTCAGCGATTCCTGCAGCAGCAGCTCGATCTCCTCGGGCCGAAAGATCTCGCGCAGATCGGGTACTTCTCCTCTCCAGTTCTCGACGAGACGATCGAGACGACTGAGAAATTGCCGTCGCTCCCACGACGACCGCCAATCGACCACGTCGGCGCGCATAGCCTCGATCTCCGCCAGCTTGTCCGGGATAGGCTTCTTCTTCGTCATCTTTTTTATTTGGCCTCGCGAGCGCCGTGCAGCGGCTCCGAACCTACTGTCTGGGATACGCTGGCGACCCGGCGCGCGGCTTCTCCTCGTGCGCGGCTCCGACAAAAAGACCCGCAGGTTGTGCGGCTCGTCGTCCGAACTGGCCATTTTCCTTATTGCGACGCGTTGAATACTTTGGTTTTACACCGATTTAACGAGAATCGCCGATTGCTGTTTCGAGGCGTGTATAAGTTCGACGTTTAACCGACACACCGTATACGCTTTATTTACGTTTGAGACTGAACGAGAGACTGTTGTAAGAGACTGAGTTGCCTGTACGACGATACGCGACGTAAGAGGACAAGTTTACGAGGCACAGAAGTGTTTGGATGCGAGACAAGGGTGGGACTTACCGAACCACGTGACCCGACGATTCGAATCGAACGGAATGAAATATGAATTAACGTAATTTTTAGCTTTATTTAGACGAGACTGTAGAATTATTAATGTGTCAGACAAATTGCGGCCCACTCGAGGTGGGTGAATTTTTCAAAATTCAAAAAGTTATAAGTACTCGTAGTATTGAAATGAGATTTTCAAAATAAAACAATTATGAGAGCTTTCAATAATTACGAAAACAAACTTTATTAAATTTTACGCTAAAATGATAATTAAAATACAACTTTTCTTGCTTCGGTTGAGCGAATATCGCCTGTGAACTTTTGTAATCCATAGATTGCTTCAATTAGGCTTTTACATTCAACGAAAATAATGAATTTTAAGCGTTACTTGCTTTTAGACGCCTTGGAAGGAGTTTGATTTTATTTTTAGACGTGTAATAAAGGCGTTACGATCCTTTTTTAAATAAAATTTTTCATACGAATCAGTGATTTTTTTCTCGATCAGAATCGAATAAGTGCTTAGAATTAGATCGAGGAATACGCGTGAATTTTTCCAGCATATTTAGATTTTTAGATATCACTTTTTTCGTATGGGTGGGAAATTTTATGAGGTATACGATGACAAACAGTATATACATATTTTTTTATTGTTTTCCGGTCTGCAATCGTCAAGCAACTGTTTCGAGGTAATTTCGGGTACTCACTCACCTTCTTGTTGACTGTATACTCTTTCAATGAGACTGTGGCATATTTTATTTAATAATATTTATATTTTTCATGATGGTCTCGATTAATTGCTGTGATACGATGATTCACTTTATTTTGATTCATTGGATTAATACAGTAAAAATACAACTTCAGCATTACATTACGAGCTTCGGCCCGCAGCAATGGAGCAAATATTGAATAAATCTTCGTTCGCCAGCTGCTCGATGATCGAAGCACCGATGTCGATCGGTAATTTTCGGTGCGTCAGCTCCATAAAAGAAACCAATCCCTGACGTTGATAAAAGCCTCTCAGCAGAAAATAACATTTTCTTCATCCCATGCTCGAAAGTACGTTCTTTCACCTTCGAATTCGGGGACGAAAGTAATACTTTTGCTCCCCGACAATATCGCGCGAAAGTTATTATCTCCATGACTACGGCAACCTACATTTCAATTATCGTTTGGTTTCGACTATGCAATAGATGAATTATATTGATTTAGTTTATGACGTACATATGCCAGATTGAATAAATATTATAAGACTAACAATTCTATGAAGTATCAAAATTGAACAGCCATAATTTAACGTACACATTTCATTACATTCAATTCCAATCCGAAATTTAAATCGTTAAAGATGGTAGTTGGAATAAAAAATGAGATGTAAGAGAACAAAGACAGTCAAAATATGTTAATTTTTATAATATATTTTGAAAAATTCTTTCAACTTTAAACGTTATTCTAGGTTACTCAAGTTTCTACTCGTCTACCTCAGATTGAGTGAATTACTTAATTGAAATTTTCATAATTTTACAAAATAAATGTTTAATTGAATACAACTTAAAATCGGAACAAGGAGAAAACATACGGTACTAATTCATGCTTATACTTTACGGAATCGTTTGTATTTTATTAATGCCATACTTATCTATGATTTACAAATATTTATTAATAATTTAAGTTATGTACTAATAAATATTATTATTGATGGTATTTTTTGCAAAGCCCGCCGTCGACCAGCAGCCCTCGCTGCGCTCGGGCCGCAAATGTCGGCGGGCTTTGCCATGTAAGCGTAAATTCATGGATACAATTTTTTTTAATAAAATATTTCTTAACTATGTTAAGCAAACGTACTTTCGAGCGGGGATAAAGAAAAATCGTATACGCGACTCGGGACAAAAGTCAAACGCCCGTCTCTGCGAGCTTGCACCCTCGGCTTCGCCTCGGGTGCATAACCTCGCAGGGACGGAAGTTCGACTTTCGTCCCTTGTCACGTAATATACTATTTCCGCTTGTGCATCGCAAAATAAAAATTATTATTATCGAAGAAAACAAAAATGAATTTTTTGCGAAAAGTCTGTGGATGACATTGGCTGCGCAGTGCGTATGCTCCAAAAGCTCACCCAACGTTCACTGTAAAAAAGCTTGAACTGTAGGAGTCTTCTTCGACCCTTTTTAGGCTTTGTACGTATATGTTGGGTTGTTGCAGCGTGCGAAAGACTACGCGTGCTCCGATGAAGGAGACGAGTCCACACTCGGATGCTGGATATTTCCCAGACTGCCAGGATCTTTGCTTCGTCCAGGACTGTAGGTAGTGGAAGGTCGTTGCTTTATATAGGCTTAAAAGTAGTCGTTGTAAGTTCTGCATATAATCTTCAAAAATACCATTTTTAAAATGAAAAAATAAAAAAAAATACTCGAAAAAGTTCTGAGAAAAATTCGCTCGAGTCGAGTCTCTCCGAAATGAAAAAAATTGCAATGTTAAAAGGTACGACGATAAAAAAAAAATCGTTTCGAGGTCGATTCAGGTAATTTTTGGTACTCATTCACCTTCTTGTCGACTTTAATTTTTCAATGAGACCGTGGCATATTTTATTTAATATTTATTTTTTCTGTATATATGCATAAATAACTCGATGGTCTCGATGATTTACGTGTGGTACGATGATTTATTTAATCGATTCATTCATTTGTAATTATAAATCTTTTGCGTTACAGAGCTATGACCAGCAACCGACAAGCAAAAATTCAATAAATCTTTATTATTCGTTATCTCCTCGATGATCATGTCGCAGCAGAGAATCGGCAGTCGATGGCGCGTTAGCTCCATGAATAAATCCAATCCCCAGCGCCGGTAAAATCCTCTCAGCAGTATCGAAGCCATCCTCTTCTCGACCGCCAAGTGGTTGTTCTCGGGTACGGAATCCAGCGATCTTCGCGCGATCTTGAATTGCGCGTAAGTGAATCGTTTCGACGCCTTCTCGATTGGTAACCGCATGAGATCGTCGAGCGACAGACTCGGACTTATCTTTATCTTTCTCGCTTTGCTAGCGAACTTTTCCTTGTCGTACCAACGTTTTACGCGATCCGGAATCTCGTCGAGCAATCCGTGCTTGGCGAAAAACTTCATGATGGTCAAGGCGTCGCTTCGGCTCGTTTCGTAGCCTTCGCTCTCCAGGCGCTGGACGACGCCGAGAGCGCCGGATAACACTTCGACTCTCAATGCGCTCGTTATTTTTTTGTATGATCCATATGGTTTGTATGCTTCGTACAATTTAACGTGATCGTCGAAGTCGCTCTCGGCGGGGAAAACGAAGCTGGACAGATCGGCGCCGTTATTCAAAAGCACACCGACCACCAAAGGCAAGAGATTCGCCACGGCCAATTGCAGCGGTGTACGGCCCCGATTATCCTTCGCCAACACCTGCACCGGTCGATCGACTTCTTTGCAGATCTCGAAGAATATTTTCGCCAAGCCGTCGTTGTCGTAATTGTCATAAATGCTTTTCATAGGCGGCGATTGTAGTATTTTTTTCCACTCGAAACTCAAATTGTTGTATTCCAGGTGGTGCAAATCCGGCGGCATCGAGACTCCGTTGATCTTGACGAACAGATCCGACGCGTTGCCGTCGTAAAGCTCGTACCTTTTGCAGACAAGGTGCAGAGGCGTCTCTCCTTCGGCGTTGACGACGTTAGGATCGGCGCCGTGTCTGAGCAGCAATTCGATCAAGTTTTTCCGGCCGTGGAGCAGAGCCAAGTGCAACGGTGCGTTTCCCAATTTATCGCGAGCGTCGAGTTGCAACGTCACATTCATTTCGTCGTTAACTTTGAAGAATAGCTCGGCCAAGTCTCCTCTCTTGCAGAGGACGTGGAGAGGCGTCTCACCTTCGGCGTTGGCGATATTAGACGATGCGCCTCGTCTCAGCAGACATTCGGCTGCCTTTGCGTTGCCCGACTGCAGAGCCAAAACCAGCGGAGTCCGATCCTGTTTGTCCAGGACATCGACCAGCACCGGCCGATGTATCTCGTCGCAGACGTCGAAGAACATCTTCGCCCAGTCATCGTCGTCTTTTTTATAATTGCAAACGACGTGCAGCGGAGTCGATCCCTCGTCGTTGGCCAGAATGGGATCGGCGCCGTATCTCAGCAGTAACTCGACCGCGTCCTTCTTCTTGCCCTTGAGAGCCAGGTGCAGCAGTGAATTACATGTTTTTGGCGCGAGACGGTTGGGTTCCTGGCCAAGCTCGAGGAATTTCTTCACGACGTCGTCACAGCCATTTATGCATGCCACATGGAAATGCGTCAATCCTTCCTCGTCGACGTAATTCACGTCGAATCTATCGTAAATTCTAAAAAGATCAGGGATTAGGCTTGTTTCATTTTTCCAAGCTGCACGATGAATTGGTGTGGTGCGACGCAATAATGGTTTTTCGTCTTCATCAACTATTGGCTCGTCCTTGTAGCCGGTCCTGATCACAAAATCGATGAATATTTGTTTTCTTTCGTTACAAGCCATGCGATTTATCGAATCGTTGAGAAGACGCTCGATCTCATCGGGCTTAAAGATATCTCGCAGATTGGGAAGTTGATCATTCCAATTTTTGATCAAACGTAAAATTTGATCGAGTAGTTGACGTCGCTCGCGTTTGACCTCCCAATCGATATTTTGCAACGATAATCTCTGTAATAGAACTAATTTTTCCTCGTCTTTGTAATCGCAAATGTTGCCTTCTCCGGGTCGACACATTTTTTACACACATACACACACACAATCACTTAAATAACTTTACAGAAATCACTTGTTGCATTTAATACTTTGAACACAAAACCTACGATCTTTATTTTGCTCTTTATTAAATGAAAGTGCAAAATGTCGGCGCAACGCTGTAAGTCTCGTACGAAGAGGTGCGAGCTACTGTGGGATCAGCGGTACATATGGAGCTATTGTATCGTGTCGACATTTGTATACGAAAGTATCGATACTAATCGCGATACTTTTTATGCTCGATATATCGATACTTGATAATTTACTGCTTAATATCGAAATTTTTTTTTTAAATTAAAGATAAAAAATGATTGGGAAAAATTATGTGAATTATTTTGAAAATGATAGGGAAGCGTTTGAAAATGCAATTATTGAAATACTTTTATAAAATTTTAAATTCTTGAGATTGTTCTCAGTCTATGAGTTAAATTAAATGATTGAATGAGTCAAGTTAAATGATTGCATAATTAATTTTACTGCAATAATGTATTATGTACGCTGAGAAAAAAAATTCATTGATTCAATGAAATATTTAATCAAATACAATCTATGAAATAATTTCATTGAAATAATCTTTTTTTATTTCATCCAACAAAATATTTAATTGTTTTTACAAAAGTTTCATTGCTTCAATCAATCATTTGATTAAATTGATAGTAAATAAAATATTAAATTAGATTTCATTGAATCAATGAATTTTTTTTCTCACTGTAGTTGCTTCATGGGACATGAAAAACCCAAAGTTATTGAATGTTCTTTTAGCTCAAAATAATTATTAGGAGTAGATGGAGTAATTTGAGTCAAATGATGTGAGCAATTTTAAGTTTTATATTTCATATTTCAAGAGAACGAAACAAGCTATAGCGTTCTGGTAGCCGGGATTTTTTCACGACATATCCATAAGCAAGAATATTGGACTTCTTTAGATTCTTCAATGAGTGAAATAATTGTAAAAATGTTGAAAAAATGTTTTAAAAAAATGGTTTCATCTTATCAAAGAACAGAAAGATTTAATTATAACTCTTGCCTGTAGTAATGTTCACAGCCAAGGCTGCAGCAGAAAAATTTTTTCGATCGAAATTCAATAAGATGCATAAACCAATGTGATTTAATTTGAGAATTTCAACTTGCGTAGGTAATATAGGCTATATGTACGTCAATTTTTGGTATATTACTGTGATTTCTAGTTTAAAAAGAAGTTGAAAAAAGTGTATTTTTCCACTGCGCCAGATGTTCTTTTTACTAATATTTTTATCCATTTTAAAATGTTTTAATTTTAAAGTAGATGTAAACGCTTCATTTAAATTCTCGACGATACATCCTCTTGTCAAAGTATCGATGTATCGGTGGTATCGAAGATCATCAAGTATCGATACACTCGATATCGATACATTAGCTGGGGGGGAAGACAGGGGCCGTTACATCCTGCGATAGTCTCCCCCCTCGTTTGTAATAGCTGCGATTCACGGGAAATTCCACGCGTGAAATTGTAATGACCGATTAGCCATTGAGTGCGTTTGCAAGTGTCATTCAACGAATGAAGTTACGAACGCACTTCAGCATACGGTAGCGAAACAGCGCAAAACAAAAGAAAGTTTGTACTTCAAATGCCGGTATAGGCGCGTGTGAAAGAGTATATAAGCGAGCGAAGAGAAGGATAGCACGCAGAGTTGAGCGAGAAAACGGACGAAAGAACATTTGCTAGGTTACAGCGCACCCAACATTTACTGTAGAAAAACTGAAAAAGCCTCCTCGAACCTTTTTTGGAGTTTGTATATCTGTGTTGCAGCGCGCGAAAGACTGCATGCGAAAGATTCTCTATTCAAACGGCACGGATCCTCGATTCGTTCGGGACTACAGTAAAGCCAGCTGCTTTTGACTCTTAAAATTAGTCATTATAAAATTTGTGTTCAAGGAGGACATTTTCACAATTAAAAAATATACTCGAAAAATGTTGAAAAAAATCACAGCTATTCTTTGACTAATTCTGAGACTATTTTTTTTCTCGGTATTTTTTTACTCGACTCGATAAAAAAATTACTGAAAAAATTAAAGTTTAAAAAATCCATGCATTGTAAAAATTGACTTTTTCTCGTTCAAAAGGCTCTATTTCGCTCACACCTGATGCATATAAAAGTTTCGATTCGGAAAAGATAATGGTAAAAACTAAAACACAATGATATTAGAAAGCAAGCAAATCAATGAATTCAAATTTTTGAAGTTTATTTATTCGATTGATGTACAAAATCTGCCACATTAAACAATACTAGATATTAAAAAATAAAATAAAAAATATGATTATCGGCATTACGATCTTTGACCGGTAGCAGCCAAGAAAATACGCCGTAAATCCTCGGTCTTCAGCTTCTCGATGATTTTTTCACAGCGTAAAATTGGCAACTCATAGCGAGTCACGGAGTCGCTTTGGTCTAGTTCGCATCCTCTTTTCTCAAGACTCTCGACGATGATCAAAGCACCAGCTGCTAGTCCTAATTTAGACATATGATCACTTTTATAGCGCTGCGCTAAAAATTTCTCGAAGTAACTCGCAGTAGGGAAGTTTTATCTCAATATGGTATGAACTCTACGAAAAAGTCGCAAAGAACAGAAAAGTCGTAGAATTTGTCAAGAAAAGTGTATAAATTTTTTAAGATTTTTTCTAGACATACTTGTGATTTTGACTAAACTGTACTGCTTGTACATCTTCAAAATACGCTTTAATTTATTAAACTATCATAACAAATTACAAAAACTTGTCTCACAAAGAATCTTTTAATTAATGTACTTATTTTTTGTTTTTTATCATTTCGCAGAGTCGTGCAGCCGCTGACCCTCGGCATCCTCATCTACCACTTCGATCCGTGCTCCACCACGACGGCCAGCCAAGCCTACCTGCTCGCCTCCGGGGTCGTCCTCATGGCCCTGCTCCAAGCCCTCGTCGGCCATCACTCCAACTTCGGCCAGTTCGAGATCGGCATGCGTCTGCGTATCGCCTGCTCCGCCCTCGTCTATCGCAAGATCACTCGCCTGTCGAGCTCGGCCTCGGCCCAGGCCAGCGGCGGCGGCGCCGTCGTCAATCTCCTCTCGAACGACGTGGCCCGCTTCGAGCAGCTGTTCTACTGCGCCCACTACATCTGGGTGATGCCGCTGCAGGCCTCGGTCATAGCCTACCTGATCTGGCGTCACGTCGGCTGGGCGGCTCTGGCCGGCGTCTGTCTCATGACCCTGCAGACGATCCCTGTGCAGGCCTACTGCGGTCGACTCACGTCGCGCTTGAGGGCCAAGGTGGCGGCGCGCACCGACGAGCGTGTCCTGCTGATGGCCGAGATCATCGGCGGCATACGCGTCATCAAGATGTACACGTGGGAGCGGCCGTTCGAGCGACTCGTGTCGGCGGCGCGCAAGCACGAGGTCGGCGTGCTGCTCGTCTCGTCCTATCTCAAGGGCGTGAATCTGGCCTCGTTCGTCTTCACCGAGCGCACGACCCTCTACGTGACGATACTGGCCTACGTGCTGCAGGGCAACAATCACGTCACGGCCGACAAGGTCTTCACCATGGCCCAGTACTTCAACATACTGCAGCTGACGATGGCGATATTTTTCCCGCGCGCCGTGCAGTGCGCCGCCGAGGCCAAGGTGTCCGTCAGCCGGATCGAGGATTTCTTGCTGCTCGACGAGGTGGAGCCTCGACCGGCCGTCGACGACGATACCAACAACTGCAGCGAAGGTATCTTAATCAAGGACGTGAACGCCACCTGGTCCAGTCGATCGATCGTCAACGCGCTGCACGAGGTCAGCCTCGCAGTGCCCCGCGGCCGACTGTACGCCGTCGTCGGGCCCGTGGGCTCGGGCAAGAGCTCCCTGCTCAAGCTCGTGCTCGGCGAGTTGCGCGCCAGTCGCGGCCGCTGCCAGACCCAGAGCCGGCTCGTGTCCTACGCCTCGCAGGAGCCCTGGCTGTTCGGCGGCTCGGTGCGAGCCAACATACTGTTCGGCGAGGCGTACGACGAGGCGCGCTATCGCGAGGTGCTGCGCTGCTGCGCCCTCGTGAAGGACCTGGACCAGTTGCCGCACGGCGACAGGACGCTGCTGGGTGATCGGGGCGCCGGATTGAGCGGAGGACAGAAGGCCAGGATCAATCTGGCCAGGGCGGTGTATCGCCGGGCGGACGTGTACCTGCTGGACGATCCGCTGTCGGCGGTGGACGCGCACGTGAGCAAGAGCCTGTTCGAGGAGTGCGTGAGGGGCTTTCTCGGCGACAAGACGAGGCTGCTGGTGACCCATCAGGTGCAGTACCTGAAGCACGTCGACGGCATCGTGCTGCTCAATAACGTGAGTTTTTCTAATTTTTGATTTATCGTTGTGTTTTAAAAACGAGTGAAGGGATTTCACGCGTATGCGCCCCTGGTAGAAATGCTCGATATTTTTTATGACTATGCAGTGTTTTGGCCCAAGGAAAAAGTTTTTTTGGGCCCAAAAGGGTTTAGAGAACTAGACGTGTATGAAAAAAAAGTGAAACATTTTTATCAACAATTCATAGTCTAATTAGCAGGCATGAACGGATTAGTCTAATTTTTCCGAAACCTCGCCTTGACTTATACTATTTTTTTCATTTTACCACTTTCAGATTTACAGGTTAAGGTACTCGCCATCTATCGGTGAATGCTTAAAGTGGTATTGTTGTATTTAAGTTGGTTGAAAGTCGGTTTTAATTTTTTGAAAGTGTTCGATCGTCATTTTCAGCTACTTCAAAAGTATTTTAGAACATTTTAAGTTGAGCATGTTTATTTAGAGCATTTTTAGCAGGGTGAATTGACCTCTAATTCACGTTGATTTTTGACGATTTCTAGTTCAATATACTTGTTTATTTAAAAGTAAATTAAAATGTGCAGTGACGGCTTATAGAGCCCGCCAATCATGCTATGGGGTGAAGGCGACAAATTTCGATTTTTTTTAAATACATACTTTTAAAAGGCCTATAGAAAATTATCCAAATAAATCGTTACCAAGTTGAAACTTCAAACTGGTTCATATTTAGAGGACTATGTATATAAACAAATAAATCGGTAACTTAATTAATTGTACACAATATAATTATAAACGATTTTGGCATCATTTCTCGTCACGCTAATCATGTTTATATTAAAAACAAATTAGTTTGAAAATTGCCTTTCCCGATGAAAGAAATAATAATATCAAAAGATCAATTTTACTCATTCAATTTTCGTGACACTAAAATAGAAGGATCTATTTTTCACCGAAATGGATAAAAGTGAGAAGAAATCTGAAGAAGTAGACTCAAAAGATAGTTTGAGCGAACACGTCGATGTTGCTACGAAAATCAAAAAATACGTATGTGATATTTGCCAGGAGGCATTTACACTAGAATCAAGCATGATAATACACCTAGACAAAATTCACAATGAAGACAAAAATTACGCATGTGACCAGTGCGAGAAGAAATTTGAGTTCCGAAGTTATTTGAGTAGACACCAAATGTCAGAACACAAAAGCCGTAATTTTGCATGTGACCAAAGCGAAGAGAAATTTGTGAAAAAAACAAGTTTGTTTACGCATAAAAAATTAGTACACAAAGATCGAAAAGATTTCACGTGCAACAAGTGCGAGAGGAAATTTGAAAACAAATCAACGTTACTCAAGCACAAAAAAATATTCCACGACGTTTTCAAAAATTACTTATGTGAATTGTGCGCCAAGAGATTCGACACTAAATATAGTTTGCTCTTGCACATAAAGAAAATTCACGAGGGTAGCAAAGATTTCACCCCGAAAGTCGACAAAGATTACCTTTGTGACAATTGTGGGAAGAAATTTAGAAAAAAATCGAATTTGCTTTCGCACCAAAAGACAACCCATGAAGGTCATAGAGATTTCAAATGCGAAAAGTACGAGAAAAATTTTGGACAAAAATCGAAATTGATTATACACCAAAAAACAATCCACGAAGGTCGCTATGATTTCCCATGCGATAAATGCGAAAGAAAATTTGTAAATAAATCAAAATTGTTAGAGCACCAAAAAGTAGTCCATGAGGATCGAAAAGATTACGTATATGACAAGTGCGAGAGAAAGTTTGGATTTAAGATAGCTTTGTTGAAGCACCAAAGGGCAGTACACGAAGGTCACAGGGATTACGCATGCGACAAGTGCGAGAAGAAATTTGGGGATAAAAGCAATTTGAGAAGACACCAAAAGACAGTACACGAAGGTCGCAAAGATTATACATGCGACAAGTGCGGAAAAAAATTCGGATTCAAATTTACTATGCTTTCCCACCATAGAACAATACACGAAGGTCGAAAAGATTTCGCATGCGAAAGATGTAATGAGAAATTTGGAAATAAACATAATTTACTAATTCATCAAAAAACAAAACACGAAGGTCGTAAAGATTACGCATGCGACATTTGCGAAAAAAAATTTATACGAAAACAGCAATTGCGCTTCCACCAAAAAATAGTTCACGAAGGTCGCAAGGATTACGCGTGTGACAGTTGTGAGAAGAAATTTGGGGATCCAAGCACTTTGATCAGACACAAAAAAACAATCCACGAAGGTCGCAAAGATTTCGCATGCGACAAGTGCGAGAAGAAATTTGGAAAAAAGTTTAATTTGCTTGTCCACCAAAGAACAATACACGAAGGTCGCAAAGATCACGCAAACAACAATAGCGAGAAAAAATGATGATTGACAATTGTAAATATGTACAGATGCATAGATACTTTAACACATTTTTTTTTAATAATTTGAATAAAAATTGTACCAATCAACTATCATAACACCTCCGATTGTCAGGGTGGTATCTTATTTTTGGTTCCTTTCTTTACCGGCAGCTGTTCATGCAATGAATAGCCGAGAGTTTTTTTTACATCTTATTTGGAACTAAATTTTTGATAAACCTGAAGTAATAATATCATGACCCTGAATTAACCAACCCGCTCGAATAGAAAATTTTGATTAAATATGCTGAAAGACTGATTATTTCTGCCAAGAGACAAGTGATCGGTAATAAACATACGTTCTTCCTGAAAAAACAAATTCTACAATTATATTTCATAATTCTATTTAACCCGAAATAAGTTTTTTACATTGATTCAAAATTATTAAAAGCTCTCATGATTGTTTTTCTTTCTATTAGTAACTTTATCAATCTAAAATCTTATATCAATGCTCCTTGAATTGCGTGAGCGGCAAATGATAGTCTGCATGTAGAGGAAGTGGGGGGGGGGGGGCGGCTCTTTTTCTATTCCGCCACTCAGTATATGACTATTTGTATAATTTTTCGTACGAAAACCGACTAATATATTGATCCAATTGTCATACATATTTAATTAGATATCTGCGGGGGAACCCACGAGAATTTCTGGTCAATCGATATAAAATCTACTCGAATCCAGATAGCTTTCCGAGTGTTAAGGGCTCAAAGGCACCTTTAAATCGAAAAATCAGTTTTATTAAAATTGATTAAAATTACAGAGAAAACAAAATCAGCTGTATAAAAACATCCGTAAGTTGTATAACGTCTTTATGAACATTAAAAATAGAATTTAACATTAAACAATCAAGTAATTCGATCTAAAATTCGAGTAATTAAATTAAAACAAAATTCGAGAAATTCGATTTAATAAATTCAAGTAAATCAATTTACAATAGAAAAAAAAAGAAGCGCTGCAAGATGTGTAACTAAAGTCACATTTAAAGGTGAAAAATTAAAAAAATAAACAAATAAAATAAACCAAATGAAACGTCGAATACTTTTTCGTTTCATCGACAAAAAATCCTATTCGAAAATGAGATGAAAATTTTTTCAATTTTAAGCCCCCTTTGAGCCCTTAATTGATTTTACTAAAACTGATTTTTCGATTTATTCTGTAGTAGATACTTTCTGATTAATTTTTTTCTATTATTTATATTATAGGAAAATGTAACCTCAAAATATTTCAGATTTTTCGGCTCAAGCAATGCACCTTTTAAAGCAAAAAAAATTTTTTTAATGAAACAAATATTAATATGCGATACAGAGTATATATCTGTGGTGGAAAGGGAGAACCGACCAACTCTATTTTTTTCGAAATCGAGTTTATGACATAAAACAACTATGTTTAGTGTAAACTTTGATGTACAAATGCCAGAAAGTCCGAAAATTTAGTCTATCGCTTGGTACAGCACAATGCCAAACCGACCAAGCCCATTTCGTGACAAACGGTGACCGGCCAAACCGACCAAGTCCACCTGTGCGAGCCCCAAAACGCGATATCGAGTCTAAAATATGATGTTCGAACACTGTGTATATCAACTCTCGCGTTATTGGAAGCTACCAGAGTAAAATAAGGCTCAACAAAATTAAAACATTTTTTTAGGTAGATACACATCAATCATCTGTTAATTTGATAAACCTGGCATTTTGATACGTTTTATTAGCTATTTTTTCAAGTTAGCAACATAATAATACGTAATTACTACAAAACCCACAAGAAACATTCATTTTACAAAGCAGAATTGCCGCGAAAGTGGACTTGGTCGCAAACCGTTTCCCGGCAAACCGACCAAGTCCACCTAATCTGGCTCCGCACCTACGCTATCAATTTGATAGATACACTGGTCAAAAGAATTTCGTAATAGGTTAAAATATCACGGGTACAGAGCTCTAGTCATCCGCGTCTAGAGCTACGCGTTCATAGGCAACTTTAAACACGTTTTTCTCGAATACACGAAAAATAGAGTTGGTCGGTTCTCCCTTTCCACCACAGATATAATATATAGAAATTTTATAGTTTTTTTTTCTTTTAAATAAAAATCAGATGTTTCTCAAAAAAAGTCTCAAGCACCGAACGAGCGTAGCGAGTGGGTTATAGCGCTAGTGTTAATTAAGTTATGTTATTTCAATAATTTTTATATCTGTTTTATTTCGACATTTTTATCATGAACAATAATTTTGAAAAAAAGGCATTGACATCATCAGAAGCAGGGGGTGGACGAGCTTCTCTACTTTCGTAACCTTGATTGTGATTCATTGATCAGCACTTATCGTGATTTTGCTTGCAAAAATGTTTTGCTTATTTCTTGGGTTGCTAATTCTAACAAATCTGTCATACATAAATAATTGGCTGCGTCGATAAGATCAAAAAGAGTTTTGAAATCAACCTGTAACATTATTAAAAAAATTATAAGAATTTTGCTGATTTCTCTCAAGTAGTACATATAATTATTGTAAAAAATTGAGATTTTAAGCTTATTTCGATAATTCAAGTTATTGAATGTAATCTTGGTTCATATGTAAGTAAGTGTAGATATTGTTTTGATGACTAGGGCTGTGCGA
This sequence comes from Trichogramma pretiosum, assembly GCF_000599845.2. Taxonomy (NCBI): domain Eukaryota; kingdom Metazoa; phylum Arthropoda; class Insecta; order Hymenoptera; family Trichogrammatidae; genus Trichogramma; species Trichogramma pretiosum. The sequence continues at coordinate 30,344 of NW_019640828.1, read as the reverse complement.
GTATCTGATTTTTTGAGTTTTACTCAACTCGAACTCGGAGAGTCGAGTTCGAGTCGAGTCGGGAAAATTCGAGTACTCGAGTTTTTTTGGGTACTCGCATTTTTTCGAGTACTCGCAATGTATTTAAATTTGAAGTAAATAAATGAAGAAAAAACAGTCTCAAGTCAAGTGTAATATTCGCAGCGGCTAGAATTGAAAGAAGAAAATAAATTAATAGTACCATACTTCATCACACTTACAAGCATGTACACACAAAGAGAGGGGTCTAGAGACTGTTGATTCGTCATTTATATTTTTAAAACTCGAATATATTGTGAGAATTTAGAAAAACTCGATTACTCGAAAAAACTCGAGTACTAAAAAAATCGAGTACTCGATTCGACTCGAGGAAAAAACTCGACTCGTCGAGTTTTTTTGAGTACTCGCACAGTCCTATTGATGACAGTATTCAGCAAAGCAAACAAAGATATAATTTTTACTCATGTGATTTTCAATTCGAATTTTAAGTTAAAATGTTCAACTTAATTCCAATAAAAAGAATATTAAAACTTAATATTGTTTAAATACCTCTAGAAATTTTTGATCCCATTCTGTCATTCGAATATTTACTTTCTCGACATCTTCTTCTGGCATGGGATCATTTTTATGATGAGTAGCGAATTCAATAACCTTTTTCAGAGTATCAGATTTAATTATTGGTAGAGGAAGAACTTCTTTCAATTCATCTTCGCCTAAACTTTCAGTCATGGTTTTTATCATTATTGAGCGCTGAGCGATTGCTAACTCCACGTCAAAAATGACTCCGTCAGAACTTTGCAAATGCAGGATTGGCCCCTGTAATAAAATTAAAAAAGATATTAGTCAAGTGGTTTACATTTATTCCATTGATTGTAGCAATAGAGTTAGTAATATTATTCTATTTTCACTACCTATACACTTTGTAAACTGAACAACAATAAAAATTCTTGTAAACAAATCAGAATAAATGATAGATATTTATATTTTGTTTCGGAATAGAACCAATAGTTATTAACTGGTAGTATTTGGTAATAATTGTTATCTAGTTAGACTCATTTCTACAATACGTACACAATTATTATGAATAAATATACAATGAAAATTAGTTAATTCGATCACGTTATCAGAAATTTAAAAATACGCCTTCGGTGTATCGGAAGCTGCCTACCCAAATACAAAGACCAATCACAGCACATTTATTTCGAAAGTACGATCGAACCAATACTTGAGTGAGAGCAGATGTTCAACGGATAAAGCCAAGAGGTCGGTCCCCTGATTTTGACAGTTAAAAACAACACGTGCTCATCGCGCGATCAGCTGTCAAAATTTGACGGTAATTATTTTTTATAAAATTGTTTATAAAATACAAAAAATACTATCAATACTTTGACAAAAAGCTTCGTATTGAAAATGTTATTTTTTCTACTTCTACATATGAAATTCTGATTAATTAGGCGATAACCCTATTTCAAAAATAATGAATTCTAACGAAAAATTCAAGTACAGGTTCTTTTTCAATCTTTAACTCAAAAGTCTCTTTGCTTACGAATGAGTTTAACAATCAGAACACGGGTAAAATTATTTATATAGTATATTGCTGCCCTAGACCATAAAAAACAAAATATTCCCAAAGGACTTGTAATTCGTCTCCGAGTCCGTAAAGCACAGGGCTCTCAGGCTTTCTTTTTTCATGGATCAGACCTTTATTCTATCTGATTTTGAAAAAATGCTCTACACACGTTACAATATATGCACGCACAACACATACGACGTCTGAATTAAAAACTTACCTCGCTAGAGTTTTCTTGATTTGAAGCCATTTTGTCAACGAGATATTTAAGCTGCCTTGTTGTTACGTCGCAAGATCCAAACACTCTGAGACTAACGTTTATTTTTCGAATCTTTCATACCCGAAAGCGTCGACGGTCTGCGTCATCTGATGTCGGATAGTGGGGAGAGGCAAAGAGTCATTCGTATAGCGAGACGCTTTCACATGTATATAATATTATTTTTCTTATTATAATTATTTATTAATAATAAGTCACGAAGGACGTGACACCAGCAGTAATTCGGCCACATTTCTTTGATTCTCGTCCAAAACCAAGTGTAGCGAGGTAGCACCTGTTTTTTCCACGAGGTAATTGGGATCTTGTCCGAGTTCGAGAAATTTTTTAACGATTTCTTGGCAGCCAAACATGCAGACCACATGAAAATGAGAGTAGCCGGATTCGTCCGTGTAATTCACGTCTGTTCTACTGTAAATTTTAAAAAGATCATGGACTATGGTTCGGAACTTGAATCTAACCGGGTGATGTACTGGTGTGGTGCGACGCAACGATATCTTGCCGTTCGTATCAACTTTGGGCTCGTCTTTATAGCCGCTGCGAGCCACGAAGCCGATGAATTGTCTTCCAGAATAATTTATGGAATCCAAGAAAAGACGCTCGATCTGTTTGCAATGCCGTGAACGTTTACTACGATATGTACAGAAAGTGACTGAAGCTGCAGAAAATGAAAGAAATTTTTAATTCAGAGTGGCGAAACATATGCTGTGTAAAACACATGTGGCTACAGTAGGCAATAGTCCCCGCCGCTAATTCGATGGATTTGAATAATTTCTGATTTTTACTGATGTAAATGTCCCAATCAATCAATTAGTCTGCCTCAGGATTTATAGGCTTATATTGGAACCGTGGGGTTATATTTTTGTAAATGAATGACACATTTCCGATCCAGTTAAAATCATATTCATTAAATTAGGGATTATTTCTTTTAATTCTTAGAGGTTTATGTTCTAGAAAAAGTTGTAACGATCCAAAAAGCGATATGAAACATAGGGATTGGACTGGTTTAGGCCGGGAAAAATAGAAAAGTCCTGGGGCACGTGAAATAACCGATCAAGGAGAAGCTGAGGTCGATTAGAACGTGCACTGGGGCTTTCTTTTTCCGGTACAGGGCGGTATGCTATTTTACATACCCTGTGGCCCGAAAGTAGCATTTTACTGCCGCTGCGCTAAGCCGAATATCAACTTTTATCTATAATAGAGACACATTGATTCTACATAAGACAGTACACGATGGTCGCAAAGATTTCTCCATCCAAGTCCTTAAAGATTATTCACGTGACAATTGCGAGAAGAAATTTGGACAAAAATCGAGATTGCCCTTTAACCAAAGTACACTACACGAAGGTCGGAAAGATTACGCATGCGATAAATGCGAAAATAAATTCGGATATAAATACAAATTGCTCTCACACATGAAAAAAGTCCACGAAAGTCAGAAAGATTACACGTCCAAGTGCGAGACAAAATTTGGACTAAAATCAAATTCGTCGAAACACAAACAGACAGTACACGAAGGACGAAAAACTTTAGAATGCAATAAATGTGAGAAAAAATTTGGAACAACATCGTATTTGCTTTTACACCAAAGAACTGTACACGAAGGTCGCAAAGACTACGAATGTAATGATTGCGAAAAAAAATTCGGACAAATATCGCATCAACTTTTATCTATAATAGAGACACATTGATTCTAAACGCATGTTTAGATATCACGCCGAGCTTTTTTATTAAGAATGAATAGAGCTTTAAAAAATTTTTATACTCACATTTAATAAGCCTATCGGTCCTTCTGGATTGTCAAAATCAAAAAATTCATCATCGTTACAATTTGTGCCCGATGTTTCTTGAACTATATTAAAATTAGTTTTAATTTTTTCAATCAAAGAATATAATCTTTTTTGAGACTCCTCATCCAGCGCTGTAATAAATGAGATTTTAAATTTTGGATGCATCAACGTGGCAATGGCAGCAAACTCTCCACTTCCTTCTATATTCATAATGTGCCGAAAACGACTTTCTAAATTATTAATTACTAATCTCAACACAGGACCAAATATTTGTAGTGTGTCAAGCATTTTTATCCACTTTTTTCTTAAAATTAACAAAATAGGCAACAAAATACCATAATGGCAATTTTGTTCTGCCTGTAATTTATCAATCGACTTAGATAGTGGTTCAACCCAAATTAAATAGTCCGATATCAACGCAAAATCATTATTTGACAATCCTTTAGAATCAGTTACTATATTTTTCATCGCAGGATCCATTAATTTATCTTTTAAGTCTTCAATTTGTTTTAGAGCATCGTATAAAGAGTTCCATCTAGTTATTACGGGTCGCTTGAGACTACACTCTATGTGTTTTCGTAAATCTTCATATTTTTTCGGCGATCGATGGATTTTGCAAATAGCTTCACATTTTTTTATAACAGCTTTATATTTTTTTTCAATTTTTTTTGTCGGTCGATATCGCTTTCATTGTATCAGTTGTCGCAATAAGGTTCAATGTGTGGCTTGCACAGCGAAAATGATTTGGTAGATATATATAATTAGAAAAGTTTCCATCCTGTTCCATCTCACAGTCATTTTCATCGTTGTTAGATTCTTCCAAATTTTGAATATTTTCAGTGTCCTCTAAAAAAGTATTCAAAAGTAAAATATTATAAAACATAAAGAGAGAGAGAGAGAGAGAGAGAGAGAGAGAGAGAGAATCTATGTATTTCTTTATTTTCATAAGCGTTACCTGTCAGAAAAGCTGCTGGATTATCCATGCCAAATTCTTTGAAAGCTTTCACAAAGTTGGATCCATTATCCGTAATTGTGGCAACAACCTTCTCAATATCCAATCCAAATGATAAGTGAATATCATCAAGTTATTCGGCAATTCTATCGTACTCGGCTTCGCCTCGGCGTCATATCACGTGTATGCGGATGTTTCATTACTCCCCCTTGTAAGAAAATCTACTATATCGTATGGACTTGAAGTTCATCAAAGATCATAAAACATTGATCAATTATATATCATAATCTTTGATGATCATAATCGTGATTTAAAATCATTTAAATCAAAAATCAAAATTGATTCGTGATTTAAAATCGTTTAAATCAAAAATCAAAATTGACTCGTGATTTAAAATTATTTAAATCAAAAATCAAAATTAATTCGTGATTTAAAATCATTTTAATTCAAAATCAAATTGATTCGTGAGTTAAACTGGATTTAAAATAAAAATTGATTTAAACTTTTACAACTCTGGACGTTACACATCTTACAGCTGTTCTAATACAGATGATTTTCAGAATTGTTCATTTAGAATTGTGAATTGAATTTTTGTAATTGATTTTACTAAAACTGATTTTTCGATTTTTTCTGCAGTAGATACTTTCCGATTAATTTTTTTTTAAATGGCTCGTCAGCAATAATAACAATAGTACAGTGAGGCGTCTGTCTGTCTCTTTCTCGCATTAGGCAGACAACCGCTCGCACTATTAGTTAGCTCGTTAAGGGGTAATTTCTAACATACCAATCGAAAAGTAGTGACTTAAAGCATAACATGTTATGGTGTAAAATGTATGAAATTATGATGGCCTCCCATTAGAGCCCATGTTAAATTTGCTATTTTCGACGACTTCGTTCTCAAACTTGGTACGGTAACTCATGCTAAAGTTTCTACAGAATATCAAAGGCACTTGAAATGACATTTCTGCCAAGTTTTATAATCATCTGTTGTTGACCCGTTTTTACTGTTGAGCCACCTCAATGTCCATCATAAAAGAACTCATCGAGAGCGACCTATAAGTCAGATCGTCTTACCCAAGGTTGTGTTTGTTACCATCGATGTTTTGAAGAAGTGTACCCACCCCTGGCGCTGAAGCTAAATCGGTACCCTCAAGAAGTTATGACAGATGACCAAAAACTACTCACTAGCAAACGCAAAAGAAAAAAAAATTAATACGCAATTTATACAAAAATGGCTCACGGAAACTGCCGTATCACAGTGAATAATCAAAATTTTAGAGTTTTAAAAATGCAATGATAAGGGGACAAAAATCCTTTTCGAAAATAAAATAAAATTGTTTTCAATTTTAATTTAATTAATTCTCCCCGTTAGCCTTTAAGTTAAGCATGTTTAATTTCAGCATTTTTATCGGGGAGATTTGGCCTAAAATTCTCGTAGATTTTTGACGATTTCTAACTCAATATATTGGTCAATTTAAATTTTAATTAAAATATGCAGTGACGGGTTGTGCAGCACGCCAATCATGCTATGTCGTGGGGACGGCAAATTTTGGAATAAATATTAACATTTTTTATAAGATTACTCGATGTCACAGGGAATTTTCTATGAGTACATACTTTTAGAAAATTCCAGAAATCATCGCCAAGTTGAAACTTGGTTCATAATTGTAGGTCAATGTATATAAACAAATAGACTTGGTAACTTAATTGTAAACAATATAAATATAAACGATTTTGGCATCGTTACTCGTCAAGCTGATCATATTTATAGTAAAACAAATTAGTTTTAATCTTGTCTTTTCCGGTGAAACAAGTCAAAACATAGAACGTTTACTTCTACTCATTCAATTTCTGTAGCACTAAATAAGGTCTATTATTTAATTAAGGCACTAGAATGAATAAAAGTGAGAAAAAACCAGAAGAAGATGTCTCGAAGAATAGTTTAAGTGAACATGACATTGTTGTTTCAGACGACAAACAATACATTTGTGATGTTTGTCGGGAGGCATTTATACAAGAATCAAGTATGATAACCCACAGAGACACAGTTCACAAGGAACTTAGAGATTACGCATGTGACCAGTGCAAGAAGAAATTTGAGTTCCAAAGTCATTTGAATAGACACCAAATATCAGAACACAAAAGCCGTAATGATTTTTCATGCTATCAATGCGAAAAGAAATTTGTGAAAAAATCACGTTTGTTTACGCACCAAAAATTAGTACATAAAGATCACAAAGATTATGTATGCAACAAATGCAAGAGAACATTTGAAAATAAATCAACTTTACTAAAGCACAACAAAATATTCCATGAAGTTTTAAAAAATTACTTGTGTGAAATGTGCGCCAAGAGATTTGGAAATAAACATAGTTTGCTCTTGCACGTAAAGACAGTCCATGGAGATCGTGAGCATTTTACCTCTTATGAACGAGAGAAGAAAATATGTGACAAGTGCGATAAGAAATTTGGAAAAAAATTCAGTTTGTTGAGACACCAAAAGACAGTCCACGACGGTCAGATAAATTACGCATGCGATAAATGCGAGAAGAAATTTCGCCATAAACATCATTTGTTCGAGCACGAAAAAACAGTCCACGAAGGTCGGAAAGATTACGTATGTGACAACTGCGAGATGGAATTTGGTCAAAAAATGAATTTGCTCCGACACCAAAAGGTAGTTCACGAAGGTCGAAAAGATTTCGCGTGCAACAAGTGCGAGAGGAAATTTGGAACCAAATTCAATTTGCTCAACCACCAAAAGATAGTCCACGAAGATCGCAAAGATTATGCGTGTGACAAGTGCGAGAAGGTGTTTGTAAATCGGGCCAATTTAAAGAAACACCAACAAATTGTTCATGAAGGTCGCAAAGATCATGTATGTAGCGATTGCAAAACGAAATTTGGGCAAAAATCAAAATTGATCAGACACCAAAAGACAGTTCACGAAAATCGTAAAGATTTCGCTTGCGACAAGTGCGATAAGAAATTTGGACGAAAGTCGAATTTGCTTAGACACCAAGAAACAGTTCACAAAAATCGTCAAGATTTCACGTGCAACAAGTGCGAGAAGAAATTTGGACACAAATGGCATTTGCTCGTACATGAAAAGACAGTGCACGAAGGTCGTAAAGATTACGCGTGCGATAAATGTGAAAAAAAATTTGGTCAAAAGTTTAATTTGCTTGTCCACCAAAGGACAATACACGAAGGTCGGAAAGATTTCGCATGTGACAGATGTGATACGAAGTTTGGGGATCAAAGAAATTTGAAAAAACACAAAAAAATGGTCCATGAAGGTCGGAAAGACTACGCAAACGACAATCGAGAGAAGAAATGATGATTGACTTAATCCGTCTAATACCAACAGACCCTATTTTTGACTTATTTTTCCACGCGTTATTTTTTCATGAAACATTTTTTCATAAATTCATGACTATGGTTTCATGAAAAAATAATGCGTGGAAAAATAAGTCGAAAATAGGGTCTCTTGGTATTACACGAGTTAAATGATTTTTGAATTTAAATAAAAATTTTATCTAACAACTGTCATTACATCTTTGTTTTGCAATGGTGGTGTTTTATTTATGACTACTTGTTTACCTGCAACTTTTCAGGCAATGATCATCCAAGATTTTTTTCACGGCTTGTTTGGAACTGGATTTTTGATAAACTAATGTTCGATTGTGATAACGTAATAATATCGCAATCGTGAATTGATCAAACACGAAGTAGCTAGAGATTTTGATGAATTTGCTGAAAGTCTGATTATTTATAATAACAAGAAAGTGAAGTGAAAGAAGAGCGTCAAAAAAAGTTACCCAAATATTTTGGAGATTTAATAGTATTTCATGCGCTTTATTTTAACGTATTTATTATTATATCTATGACTCATAGTGCTTATTCACTAACTAATATGAGGGGGCATGTTTTCTTGGTGTACTAAGTTCCCAAAATTTTTTTGGAAAGGATCCATGATCCAAAGGTTAGGTCTTCTTGTGAGTTTTGAAAGTCCGAAAAAATTCTCAAACATCGTCGCCAAGTTTGAATCATAAATTGTTTCAAATATTGTAAGCACAATATAAAAATGAATAAATCGGTAACTTGATTGTAAACAATATGCTTATGAGCGACTTTGACATAGTCCTTTAAATACATTGTTCAGGATTGTAGAAAAAACAAATTAGATTGAATGTTGTCTTTTCTGACGAAACACGTTATAACTTCGAACGATAACTTCGACTCATTCGATTTTTGTGGTACTAAATAGAAGGATTCATCGTTTAATTCTGACACCAAAATGGATAAAAGTGAGAATGAAACAGAGGAAGATGTCTCGAAAAATATTTCAAGTGAACATGACATTGTTGTTTCAAACGACAAACAATACATTTGTGATATCCGTCAGGAGACATTTACACTAGAATCAAGTATGATAACACATCGCAACACGATTCACAATGAACGAAAAGATTACTCGTGCGACAAGTGCCAAAAGAAATTTGAGTTCCGAAGTCATTTGAGTAGACACCAAATATCAGTACACAAAAGCTGTAAAGATTTTGCCTGCGATCAGTGCGAGAAGAAATTCGTGAAAAAGTCGAGTTTGTCTACGCACCAAAAATTAGTACACAAAGATGGCATCGATTTCAGCTGTCACAAGTGCGAGAGAAAGTTTGAAAATAAATCAACTTTACTCAAGCACAAAAAAATATTCCACGAAGTTTTGAAAGATTACTTATGTGAAAAATGTGCGAAGAGATTTGGTAATAAATATAGATTACTCTTTCACATACAAACAGTTCATGAAGATCGTAAGCATCTTACCTGTGATGAATCAGAGAAGAAATTTGGAATCAAATCAGATTTTATCAAGCACAAAAATACAGTCCAAGGTGGTTGTAAGGATTATTTATGTGACAAGTGCGAGAAAAAATTTGAAAAAAAACATTATTTGATCAAACACATAACAACATACCACGATGGTCACAAGAATTACGCATGTGATAAATGCAAGAAAAAATTTGGTGATTTAAGCAATTTGAGAAGACACCGAAAGACAGTCCATGAAGGTCGCAAAGATTTTGCATGTGACAATTGTGACAAGAAATTTGGGAATCAAAGCAATTTGTTAAAACACCGAAAAATAGTCCACGAAAAGCGCAAAGATTTCGCATGCAACCAATGCGAGAAGAAGTTTGGACAAAAGTCACATTTGCTCTCCCATCAAAGGACAATCCATGAAGGTCGCAAAGATTACGCATGCGACATTTGTGAGAAGAAATTCGGAGATCAAAGCAATTTGATCAAACACAAGAAGATAGTCCACGAAGGCCGCAGAGATTTCGCGTGCGAGAAATGTGACCTGAAATTTGGAAATAAATCAGATTTGTTGAAGCACCAAAAAACAGTTCACGAAGGGCGCAAGGACTACACATGTGACGAGTGTGAAAAAAATTTTGCACATAGATCTACTTTGGTCCTCCACCAAAGGATAATACACGAAGGTCGCAAAGATTTTGCATGTAACAAATGTGAAAAGAAATTTACAAGAAAATCAACTTTGCTCTACCATCAAAAGACAGCCCATAAATGTCATAAAGACTACGCAAACAGCAAGTGCGACAAGAAATGATGATTGACAATTGAAAATATTTATAGATTTATAGATGCTCAAGCATTATTTTTTTTAAATTTCAATAAAAATTGAGCCTATCAATTACTATTACACCTTTTATATGTAGTAGTTAGTGGCATATTATTTTTGAATACTTCCGTTAGCTGCAGCTGTTCATAATGTACTATTTGTGTTTACGAGCGCTAGCAGTGTAACATCATTTAAGTTCTAAATCTTTTAAAAAGTACCTCATTTTCAAGTACTAAATAAACACTTGTGATAATAGGTATCGTTACGGTGGTACATCAACTGGATTTAAATTATTCAGTTGCAAAAATATGTTTGTATTATGCAAAACTTTCAATATTCACATAATATTCAAAATATTTAATTACGAAAATAACGGGAACACCATATATCCCTAACAAATCTGTTTAAAATTATTGTGAATAATGAACATTTATCAGGATTGATAAAACATTCGCAACGTATTTTTTTGACAAGTATGTTCCGAGAAGATTGTTTAAGTTTTAAGCAAAAAATAATGAAACTCAACCCCAAAAGCATCCGTTTTTGTAATTTTATTCATGTCTGGTTTGATTTAATTTTGTCTTCTTTTGATAAATTTTGAATTATTATGTACGTAAAATTCGATGTAACTCGATCAATGAAAGTAGAAAATCAAGCTATTTGCCTATTGCATATTTCAAAAAAGCCTCCATTTTTTATCTGTAAAAAATTACAGCATCCTGTTCCGGTGGAAATTTCAAATCGAAATGTAATATAAAAACTTTTTCAAACGTCTGAGGCATCGAATTTATTTCAGCTGGGAAATATACATTTAGCGGCAACGCCGAACACACGCGCGCGCACACGTACCGAAAGTTTTGAAAACGCATAGTAAATTCCGTGACCGATGATTTTTATTCGAATAAGAGTCAACTTCAAACAACTCAGTCACCCGATGGATCGAGCTGCAAGTCGGGGGTTACATACAATCGAATCGACGTGGATGTTTCTCTTTAATCGAGAGGAAACTGTTTCGTGTCCAACTGAAAATGATGCTCTATCGAATTCGCCTCGCAACGTGTTAGCTCGATGAACCACACACAAACACGCCTGTAATAAACGCCACTATACCCTTGGGATCTTCAACGAATTTCACTACCAGTACGTTAGAGAGCGTCGTGTTTTACAGTCGCTCATTGCTGCAGCGGTGCGTGTTCGTGCGAGTTACGCGGTCAAACGTAGGATTAATCTGCTTCGCACAGTCAGTGCAAGTTACGACGCCACTAGCTAAGCAACGAAGAAAGATCGTGTCGACGGCAGCAAGTGATTTTTGTAAAGTGAGATATATTTTAGAGCGATACAGTGTTATAAACTTCAGAACAATGGCACAAGAAAATCAAGACAGTTTGAGCGCATTGAAGAGAATGCGAGAAAATGTCAATTGGGAGATGGAAAATGAGCGACGTGAATTTTACAGGCAATTTTGCAGCTTAATCACTAATTGGCAGGGCCAACTTCCTAACCTCCGAGACATTTTTCGGCCCGAAGCAATCGAATGGCTTCTCACGGAGTCTATCACGACGATCGTGTCCATCATGAATCCGGAAACATTCGTTGACTTTGTGATCAATACCGGCTACAAAGATAAAGATTACGCCAAGCATTTGTTGCGTCGCACCACACCCATACATCGTTCGGCTAAACGTCGGTTTTCTGGCAAGGATATCGTGGTCGGTAAGCTTTTTAAAATTTACGACAGTTTCGACGTGAACTACGTCGACGAAAATGGATTAACGCATTTTCACGTGGCCTGCAAGCACGGCTGTGTCGACGCCGTGAAGAAATTTCTCGAGCTCGGGCAGGACCCCAATTGTCTCGTGCCAGAAACGGGTGACTCGCCGCTTCATTTGGCGCTGGAGAACGATAAGAAGGAGGTGGCTAAATTGCTGTTGAGAAATGGCGCCAATCTGATTTTGGCCAACGACGACGGATCGACACCTCTGCATTTGATTTGCAAGATAGACGCCGATGGCGGTTTGACGGAGATGTTTTTTGAGATATGCAGTGACAGACGTCAAACGGTAGAGATCGACGCCCGGGACATGAAAGGTCATACACCGTTGAGCCTGGCTCTGGTCAGAATCAAGAGCAAGAAGGCGATCGAAACGCTGCTGAGAAATGGCGCCGACGCGAACTTGGTCAACGAGGAAGGGAAGACACCTCTGCATATTATGATCGACGACTGGGCTGAAGAAGACGTGCTGAAGACGTTTTTGGATGTCAGTGACGCATTGAATCGTCCTGTGCAGGTCGATGCCCGAGACAACAAGGGTAACACACCACTGCATTTGGCAATACGAAACAGATATAAAGACATGGTCGAATTGCTGCTAAAACATGGCGCAGGTCCAAATGCGGTCAATCAGGAAGGATCGACTCCTCTGCACTTGATTTGCAAGGAAGATGACCCTAAATGGTTGCGGATATTCTTCAAGACTTGTGACGAGGTCCAGCAGACGGTTCAGGTCGATGCTCGAGATAAGTTGGGCCAGACACCGCTTCAATTGGCCGTGACACATATCTCGTTGGATGCGGTCGATGTTCTATTGGATCGTGGCGCTGATCTGTCCGAATTCTCTTTTCCCACCGAGAGCCTCTTCAAGCACTTATACAGCATTGTGTATGGATGCTCTAAATTGCAATTAGTGTCAAACGTTCTGCGTGTCGTCGAGCATCTCAAGGGTAAAGGATACGAGCTGGACCGAAACGACGTCCTGACGATCGCATCGTCGTTCTCCAAGTATGGATTGTTCGAGAACTCGGTGGATCTCGACGAATCTTGGTACGACGACGTAAGGTTCGTGGAAAAAGCAAAAAACATAATGATAATCAAACCGGACTTGTCGCTCTACGACCTCACCCGGCTAAGGCCCGAAGAAGCGAAAAAACTACTCGCAAAAAAGGAATACATCAGGTTTGAGAGCTCGAAAAAATTAAATGTACTCCTTACAAGGCACAGGAGGCCTTGTGCTTTGCATCTGTGCGAGAAAATATCGAGAGGATTTTTCCGGCGCTGGGCACTGGATGCTTTCTTGGAGCTGACGAACTATCAACTGCCAATACTTTGCTGTGAAATGATCATCAAAAATTTGAAGAACGAAGATTTATGTAACATTTGCCAAATTCACAAGGACAGTGAAAAAAAAAGTGAAATGGATTGTGAAAACGAAAAACCGGCGAGGGGTAGAAAAGCTCAAAAAACGCTGTAAGATTGTGTATAGTGCATAGCTATAAGAATAATTGAGGTTCTTTTTCATTCACAGTTGCATGTTTTGCTTAAAGGCTCTACGGGCCATAGTTCGTGATGGCGATCATCATTTACTTCGATGTATTTTTTAATATTTCGTTTTGTTCAATTTTTCTTATCGTACAAATAAATTAATTGAAAAAAAATTGTATTCTTTAATTTTCTTTGATTTTCATATTTGTGTTTTTATCTTGCAAACGTTCTTTAATAAAACTGCTAATTTGCTTTTTTCCATTCACCAGTGTTCGGCTAAAAACAACAAATCAACGTATTCATAATATTCAATGCACACAGCACAAAGCGTTTCTGAGCAATGTAAGCTTGGAGACTTCGTCTCTGTCGGTTTGTTGCTATTATTTTGCCTATACGATATAACTGGCGCTCAGTGTGTCATGATTGCAGAGTCAACTCCACGCGTGAAGTGGCAGCACTTGTCTGTCTATTTCAGCCGGGCCGAAATCGCAGTAACTCGCGTGAACCGAAAAAGATCGGAATTTGGCGTCTTGTTTCGGAACTAGATTTCTGATAAAATTCACGTAATTATTTCGCGATCCTGATTAGATCAAACACGCACTTACACGAAAGATTTTGATGAATTTGTTGAAAGACTGATTTTTTCTGCTAATAGACAAGTGATCAGTAATAACCATACATTCCCCTTGAAAAAACAAACTCGAAAACCATCTAATGATTCAATTTAAACTAAAAAATATTTTCTACATTTATTCAAAATTACTAAAAGCTCTATAATGGTTTTATCATTTTCTTAATACTTTTGTCAATCAAAAATTTTATATCAATGCTTTTCGAATTGCGTGAGCAGCAAATGAAAGTTTTTTGCCACTGAGTATATGAGTGTTTGAATTATCTCTTGTATGAAAATCTACAAGTATATTGAGAATCGTCATGATTATTTAATTAAAAATCTACTCGGGTAAACCACGAGAATTTCAGGTCAATTTATACAATAATATCTACTTTAATTAATCCAGATGTATTTCCAGCTAATCGTTTCAACTAATTAAATGTGTCAAAATTTCTTCCATACAGGGCAGGGTCGAGTTCAACGGAACCTACGACGAGTTCAACAAGGACGAGCGCTACCTCCATCTGATCCCTACAGCCGAGGAGTTGCAAGAGTCCCGAGCTGCCTCCGAGGAAACGGACGAAACGATGGACCCCGCCAACGGCCAAGCGGCGCCGCTCGCCGCGGTCAAGCAGCCTAATTCGAACGCGGAGAACGACGAGGCCGAGCCCGAAGAGACCGAGGAGCTCGTGGCCAAGGGTCAGCTGGCCAAGTCCCTGTATCTCAAATACTTTCGCGCGGGTGGCTCGTTCTTCTCCCTCTTTCTGCTCGTCGTCTGCTTCGTGCTGGCTCAGGTCTTCAGCAGCGGCTGCGATTACTGGGTCGGCTACTGGACCAGAAGCGAGGAGGATCGTCTGCGTGGCTACGTGAACGCCACCAACGCCTCGCAGTGCTCGCTCGACGATCTGCCTGTCGCCTGGGCGGACGACGACGACGATCGCTCCAATTCGAGTTATCTGCGGAACGACGTGGCGCTGTACGTCTACACGTTCTTCATCGTCGGCAGCATCGTCTGGTCGACGGCCAAGAATCTTCTCTTCTACAAGATCTGCATGGACGCCAGTCAGAATCTGCACGACTCGATGTTCGCCAGGCTGCTGCGCGCCCCCGCGCGCTTCTTCGATCTCAACGCCTCGGGCAGGATACTGAATCGATTCTCGAAAGACACAGGGGCGGTGGACGAGATACTGCCCATGGCCATGCTCGAGGCGCTGCAGATCTTCTCGGTGATGATCGGTATAATGGCGCAGGTGCTGCTGGTCAACTGGTGGACGGTATTTCCCATGCTGGTAATGGGATGCCTGTACTGGCAGCTAAGGAACGTCTACGTCGCGACGGTTCAGGACATCAAGAGGCTCGAAGGAAATGGTAATGCAATTGCACTTCCCTTTGTTTAAATTTTGCGGCTCGACTCGGTGATAATTATACATTTTTGTATGCTTTTATAAACTCGAATAAAAAGTTTATGACATCTCGGTTTGATTGCGTACTCGACACAGTGGTATTGAAAACCGCAGCTGAAATTTCTTTGCAGATATACGTTTAAAAAATAGTATAACTTTCATAAATTTTTATTCAATTCTCTAACAAAAGTCTCCAACTTTACACCACCACCTCTTATCAGTAATTATTAGATGACTGCCCTCGATTATGTAGTATGATTAACACACTACTTTGGCCATGTCCTTGATTCCTCTTTGTTTTTGACAGCAGCATCTGAGTGTGGTGTGTAAAATTGGAGACTGACAACCTACGCAAGCATGATCTCTTATATAGTAATCGAGAGAAATTTCTAGCCACTTGCGGGAGCCTTGGTGTATCGCTAGATAGACATCTAGCGTCGGAAAAGTTAAATTCGGCGACGAAATTGTCGCGCACAACATATTCTCTGTGCGCGGTTTTCTCGATGAATCTTCATTTTAATGAAGTTATCCAAATCGAGTCATTATTGTTTTAAACTCGAAACTAGCAATTTGAAAAAAATTGTACAAACTTTCAAAAACTTTTTTAAATGAAATAAGGTATTTGAGTAATGGATGTCTCGGAGGAATTGAATTTGAAATTGAGAGATTGATTTAAATTTCCGTTTGCCTACTTTTTTTTATAAGCTGAAATTTACATCTATCAGTAAAGGTATGAAATAAAATTACAATTATTAAAAATAATATTATGAATTGAGCAGGTAAAATTACATGTAGTTTTCTGTCATTTGATAAATTAGGGGTAGTTAATAACAACTGCTATTTAATTTTCCAGCAAAAAGTCCGGTATTCTCGCACGCCAACACGTCTCTGGCGGGTCTGCTCACCATACGCTCCTGCCGTGCCGAGAAGATGGTGTCTCGCGCCTTCGACCATCACCAGGACGCCCACACCTCGGCCTACTTCCTCATTCTCGCCACGTCCACTGCCTTCGGCTTCTGGCTGGACATCGTGTCGATCGCGTTCGTCGCCTTCGTCACCTACAGCTTCGTCGTCGTCAAGAGCCACGGCGGCATTATTACCGGATCCGACTCCGATCAACCGTACGCCGGCAACGTCGGCCTGGCCATATCGCAGTCGCTGATACTCTGCGGCATGCTGCAGTACGGCATGCGACAGACCGCCGAGATGGTCGCCCACATGACCAGCGTCGAGAGAATGATACAGTTCACGGAGCTGGAGCAGGAGGGCCCGTTCGAGACGCCGGAGTCGGAACGACCGGACAAGGATTGGCCGTCGAAGGGCCGGGTGGAGTTCAAGAACGTGTGGTTGAGATACTCCGAGGAGGACGAGCCCGTGCTGAAAAATCTCAACTTCGTCGTGGAGGCCGGCACCAAAGTGGGAATAGTCGGCCGCACCGGGGCAGGCAAGTCCTCGCTGATCTCGGCCCTGTTCCGTCTCGCCCCGGTGGACGGCCGCGTCCTCGTGGACCAGCTGGACAGTCAGCGCGTCGGTCTGCGCGAGTTGCGCGGCTGCATCTCCATCATACCGCAGGAGCCGATGCTGTTCTCGTCCACGCTGCGCGACAACATCGACCCGTTCCGCGAGCACGACGACGCCAGCCTGTGGTCGGCGCTGCGCGACGTCGAGCTCGATCGCCACTTCCTGTCGCTCGAGCAGCGGATCGAGCGCGGCGGCGGCAATCTCAGCGCCGGCCAGCGACAGCTGCTCTGCCTGGCGCGGGCCATCGTCAGGCGCAACAGGATCCTCGTGCTGGACGAGGCGACGGCCAACGTCGACCCGGCGACGGACGCGCTGATTCAGGCGAGCATCCGGGCCAAGTTCGCCGAGTGCACGGTGCTGACCATAGCCCACAGACTGAACACGGTGATGGACAGCGACCGGGTGCTGGTGATGGAGGCGGGCGAGGCCGTGGAGTACGGCCACGCGCACGAGCTGCTCCAGAGGAAGGAGGAGGAAGGAGGTTACTTCGCCAGGATGGTGCAGCAGACGGGCAACGCCATGGCTGCTCATTTGAAGAATATCGCCAGACAGGTGAGAGCTTGTTTTTTGAGACTTTTCATTCGTTCGAGTTGACTCTTTTATTCTTGCGCAAATTTTTTTTTTTTAATATCGATTTTAATTGAGAACTGTGACCATTAATTTTTCGAAGAAATATACATTAGTTAATCGTTGCAGTTCAATTAACTCGCTATTAATATTGCGACTAATAAAAACGCAAAAATAATAAATAATTCAACACGAATAATGAACGGAAAAATTTTGGAATTTAAAAAAGCTATGATTAGAAAAAAAAATTCTTTTTAGAAGTTTAATACGTGTAATTTTTTTATTCTACGATACCTTTGAGATTAATTATGCTTCATTTCACTATCCTAAAGGAGTAATTTAATTCTATTTTTGTTTTGTTTCAGGCCTACGAAACTCACCATCAAACGGACCAAGAGGATTCGGTAAACGAATCCCAAAAATGAAAGTGCTTCGTATATTTTTTATAGACACGAAATGCTAGTTTTATTTATAGAAAAAAAATGAACTTTTGATACTCAATTATTCAGATGAACACTGTGTGATTATATGGATAGACTTAAGCTTCAGATATCAGTTGATCTGAATGAAGTGGGATCAATATAGCGAGTACTGGAGCTCTCGGAACTTGCAAAAATATTTTTTGAAGTGCAAAGATAATAATTTATACATGAATAACTATGAGTGTAATGTATATTTTTAGTATTCACCAATTTAATGTAAGAACAAATTTTAATGATAATAAAATCTTTACTGTGATACAACAACAATCGGTATTTCTGGTATTTTTAATCGTGCATCGGTAAGGAAGGAAATTTATATCTGAACGCCGGAGGTAAGGTACGGTATTTTTTTTGACCATCGACGAAAATATTCTCTATGCGAATTTGAAATGCCATGAAATAAATTTTAACGTTATAAAGAACAATGATTGTTAAAAAAAAGATCTGACATATTTTGTTTAAATAAGCTAACAATTCGATATCTTTACAAAGCTAGTGTTAAATTATAACTCCAGATGGAGCTAAACTTCAAGCCTCGCGTTCGAATGGACATTTGTAAGATGAAATCTGTAAAACTGAGGTAAAACCCGTTGATGCGGACTTCGTCTGTACAAATCAACGTATACTGTTAAGACATTTGATGTCATGCGAACGCCGATTTATCTCAGAAAAAATCGTCTGTAGCAAGATTTTGTATAATTAAAAAAAAAGGTATTCTATTCAATTATTTTTTTCAAGTGCGTACATTGCGCAAGTACAAATCCGTTAGGATGTGCGATACATAATATTCACGTGCCACTGATGTAAAACACTAGAGCGACAAGATTTTTTTTATGTATTTTGACACGCTGATAACGAATACTGGACGTGATTTTAATTTTCCACACTGTTGAAAATGTTTTTCAACGGTTGCACGTACTCTGACATTTCAAGTTTTTTTTTAATTTAATGACTCTGCCACCGGGTGATTTAATTATCATAATTAATCATTGCACATAAAGATCAGAAATAAAATTTGAATTTTTTTATAGTTCAAGAACATTTACATTTCAACGGGTTCAAAATTAAAACATCAATACGGTAGTGAATGAAAGTGTAATGATAGTTAATAGCGTGAAGTTAAAATATGACTATTATATAGAAATGATTTTTATTGAAATTTTAAAAAATCGATTTAAGATTCTATAAGGTAAATGTACCAATGGCTGGCCAGTTAAGCAGCTTAGCTGAAAAGAGCTCTATAGAAATGATATAAATGAGTAATTTTGATAATAAAATACTCTTGGGTTCTTGAGAACTAATGATTTCGGACACGAGGAAATATAAAAAACTCATCATAAGCCAGTAAATAATTGATACAGTTGAATTGATCAAATATTCACATCGTGCCAATGACTGGCCAATGTAATTTTTTTCATGTACCAATGTTTGAAATCCCATGTTCCAATGCCTGGCCACCTTTTTTATAATGAGTATTATTTAAAAAAACATGCTTATTTAATGAGTTACATGTTTTTTTTGCGAATGAGTTTTTTTATACGAATATGTTTAATTGCACGAGTTTTAATAAAAACAAAAATGATTAAAGAGATTTTGTTAAGATTAGTTTTTTTATTACTTTTTTACAAATTTACTGCATTAACATAATCAGGAACATTTTAAAATCATATCGATCATATTGGCTAATAGTCATTAATATATAATTTTTGGTTTTCAAATCTTATAAATAAAGACAAAATGTGAGGTTATGTCGGCACTTTTTTGTACTTAATCGAAAACAATNTTCTGCCCTTGTTTCTCCATCGACTAAGAAAACTTTCTAGGCTCACGAACTCAGAGTGCTCTTATTGATTATAGCAACTGTTAAATTTTCTGTGAAACGAAATCAATTATGGGAGTTGGTGTATGAGATTTAGAAATAGCCCTTGCATCATAACTATTAATTTCTATTGACGGACCAATAAAGAGTAGGTCTTGGGAAGTTTTGTTTTTTAGTTTATGCAAAAATGGTAAGTAGAAGGATTTTTTTAAATCACGACAACATTAGTAATAGTTTGATATTTTTTTTTGTTTTTTAACGAAATTGAAGAATAATATATTAATTAAACAGCTCGAAGTTTTCATTGCATTTAAATGTCTCTAGATAGCTCTTAAATTATACAAGTTTATAAATTTACAAGTATTGTTAATTACACTCTGCTCTCGCTACGTCGGAGAGTTCACACTTGCGCACTCGATTACAATTTTTATACTTAAGATATACTTCGCACTAGATTCTACTTTAAGACTTTAGTTTTTAATCGCGACAAAATACAATTCGATCAAGAGAGCAATCAGTCACGATGCGTCTCGTACAAAGTTAGTTACAATAAGAAGGGCTGAGCGTTAGTTCGCATCGGGTTTATATACCCGATTTGATCTGCGCTTATCGGCAGGTGTTTCGCCACCGGTAGGCCTACGTGCGCGAGCGAGTTACCTCCTAGAGCTGGGCTTGCGAAGCCACTCTTGGGTCATTCACCCAATTATTTCATATAACTCTTTTCGCCTTATCTCGGCTATCGTGGCCTACGTGATCTAATGCGCGCATAGCTAATGCTCGAGTGTGTACATCTTCCAAAACTGAATAATATTGGCTCGTCGATAGCCATCAGCTGTGTCACCAATGCCTAGACCGCGCCTGGCTATGGTGTCGTGTGCATTTGTTAATTACGTAATTCATCTGCATAGCCTATCGTTATCTTAGTTGTTCGGTCTATCTCGTGTCTATGGCGTGGTGCTCGCGTGTCTTTTCCGATCATGTGGCGAGTGCGTGACAAGGTATTTTTATCGATACGTAGTCGCGTGCGTACACGGAAAAACTTTTGAACATCGTTCACGCTCGAGTTCTGAAAACGAATCACTCACGAGTTCTGCTGAGCTATTATCGTGATCAGCACTGAGCGCGATTCACGCTCGGTCTCGAGGCTGAATCGCGCTCGAGCCTCGTCGAGCTAGTTTCGACATTATCACTGAGTACTAATGATTTTGGACAGGAGGGAACATAAAAAACTCATCATAAGCCAGTAAATAATTGATACAGTTGAATTGATCAAATATTCACATCGTGCCAATGACTGGCCAATGTAATTTTTTCATGTACCAATGTCTGAAATCCCATGTTCCAATGCCTGGCCACCTTTTTTACAATGAGTATTATTTAAAAAAACATGCTTATTTAATGAGTTACATGTTTTTTTTTGCGAATGAGTTTTTTTATACGAATATGTTTAATTGCACGAGTTTTAATAAAAATAAAAATGATTAAAGAGATTTTGTTAAGATTAGTTTTTTTATTACTTTTTCACAAATTTACTGCATTAACATAATCGGGAACATTTTAAAATCATATCGATCATATTGGCTAATAGTCATTAATATATAATTTTTGGTTTTCAAATCTTATAAATAAAGACGAAATGTGAGGTTATGTCGGCACTTTTTTGTACTTAATCGAAAACAATNCGTGGTGCCGTTGCTGTTGGTCGTGGGGCCGCCGCTGGTCGTGGCGCTGTTGCTGTTCGCCGTGGTGCTGCACGCCGAGGTAGTGCTGCTGGCCGTGGCGCTGCTGTTGGTCGTGGGGCCGCCGCTGGCCGTGGCGCCGTTGTTGCTCGCCGTGGCGCTGCTGTTGGTCGTGGCGCCGTTGCTGCTGGTCGTGGTGGTGCTGCTGGCCGTGGAGCTGTCGCTGGTCATCGTGCCGCCGCTATCGGTCGCGGCGCCGTTGTCGCTCATCGGCCTGGTGCTGTTCGCCGTGGTGCTGCTGCCGGTCATGGAGCTGCCGCCGGCCATGGCGCCGTTATTGCTCGTCCTGGAGCTACTGTCGGTCGGGGAGCCGCTGTTGCCCTTGGCCTTGCTGCTGCTGCGGATCGACAAGCCGTCGCCCCTATGGATCGTCGAGCTGTACTTCGCGCAGCTGATGTCCTCGTGGCTGCTCATCCAATCGGTCAAGCTGCGTGCGGTGCTGGACACCCTGTTCTACCAGGGGTTGCTGATGATCGTCGTGCGAATCGCGACGCCCTTCTTCATGAGCACCGTTTTGCAGCTGCCGACGATGTCTTCGTTGAGGATGCAGAGCATGACTTCGCACCAGATGAAGAGAACGAAGATGTTCCGGAAGAAGATTTGAGTAATATTGTTTTAGATCGTAATTTACCTAATCGTATTAATGAGGACGAACGTGTAATTGCGTATTCCGAAAACTTTCATAGTACGGCTATAAATAATTCTCAGTCTTCGGAAGAAAGTTCTTTAGCTCGGTTAGCAAATATTTTGGAGCGTTCGGTGCTAAACAATACGGTTTCGGAAAGCAATTCAGCCTTGTTAAAACGGATGTCGACCGATAAGAATTTACCGCGTTTTTCGGGAGATCCATTGCACTGGCGTAGATTTAAGAATGCTTTCGACAATTCAACGGCTTCGGGTAACTATTCCCAAAGAGAGAATATGACTCGTTTATTTGATGCCTTGCGGGACGATGCTCTTGAAGCTGTAAGGACGTCATTTGTAGCGTGCGATGACGCCGAATCTGTAATGAAGGTTTTAGAGTTGCGNTACTTCGAGCGATAAACGCGTTTGGTATCTACCCCATTTTGGGGTTCAAAATGTGAATAAACCAGGAAGAGTACGGGTAGTATTCGATGCTGCGGCAAAGTCAAACAATGTCAGTCTAAACGACATGTTATTACCCGGTCCCGATTATTTGAAATCTCTTGTAGGTGTAATAATGCGTTTTCGTCAGTTTTCGTATGCTGTTGTCGGCGATACAAAAGACATGTTCATGCGAATAAATATAATAGAGGGTGATCGTGATGCTCAGCGTTTTTTGTGGCGGGGGAGAGATAGGTCGGGAGAGCCAGCTGAATATCGCATGCGCGTTTTACTGTTTGGGGCAAAGTCTTCTCCGAGTACAGCCATCTTCATTCGAGATAAAAACGCAAGTTTGTTTTCTGATCGCTTTCCCGTGGCCGTGAAAAAATTGATAAATGATTCGTACATGGATGATTTTTTAGTAAGCTGTCTTTCCTCAGACGAAGCCCTCGAAATCGCGCGTCAAGTTATTATTGTTAATCGTGCAGCCGGTTTCGAAATGCATAATTGGTCTAGCAATGACAAGAACATCAGTAAAGAGCTTAACAATTCCGCAGAGATCATTTCGGTTTCTAAATGCATTTCAGATAATTATCAAAAATTAGAAAAGGTATTGGGCCTGAGATGGATGAACGAATTAGATCAACTCGTTTTTAATGTAAATTTATCGAAAATTCCTGCGGAAATCTTGAACGGACAGAAGATAGCCACGAAGCGTCAGTGTTTGAGCTTAATGATGTCGGTATTCGACCCATTGGGCTATCTCATTCCCTTTTCGATGCAAGCGCGGTTTATTTTTCAAAATATTTGTAAAAGCGGTATCGGGTGGGACGATCCTATGAGCGAAAGCGATTTTATTTTGTGGAAGGATTGGCTCGAAGTTTTACCAAAGATAGCTTCACTAAGAATTAATCGTTGTTATCAGTTGAGCCAATTTCAAGTAAAAGAAGCCGAACTCCACGTATTTTGTGACGCGAGCGCGCGGGGCTACGGAGCTGTTGCGTATTGGCGCTTTCGTTTGTCCAACGGTTCATTTCATGTTGCCTTTATAATGGCGAAAAGCCGAATAACCAATTTAAATTCAAATACGACTATACCGCGTTTAGAATTGCAGGCTGCGTTGGTAGCGGTAAGATTAGCGGAGTTTGTTATCAAAGAACACGAGTTTGAAGTGTCACGACGTTATTTTTGGTCTGACTCGCGAATCGTTCTGCAATGGATTAAGAAAGATCCGAGCGTGTACAGAGTTTTCGTCGCGAACCGGCTTGGAGAAATACGAGAGAAGTCACGCGTGGACGAATGGGGCTGGGTGTCAACGAAAGCTAATCCTGCTGACGACGCAACTAGATATGTGCCAGAAGCTATCGACATTAATAGTCGGTGGATGTCGGGTCCGGATTTTTTAAAAACTCACGAGAGCTTTTGGCTTGATTTGTCATCCGTTTTGAGGTCGCGAGAAGACGGGGGGGAAATAGAGTCGCGTGAATTAAAGTTGGTGTGTTTATTGAGGAAACAGGATTTTTTAGTAGATTTTTCGCGATTCTCGTCGTGGGAACGTCTCGTAAATTCACTGACTAAAGTTTTCGAGGCAGTCACCAGGTGGAAAAAACTTGATTATTGTCCAGTCGAGTCGCGTGCAAGAGCAGAGCTAGAGTGTGTAAAAATNGGAGAATGTTACGGACCCGTATTTTCTTGCCCTACGGGTGCTACTGCCCATGCACAAGCAGTGCCGATCAGCTTAGCTGATCGGGCACCCATGAGCTTTGACTACCGAAAAACGGTGTACAAAGCTACGTGGCGCCAAACTATAGGTTTGGCGCTGACGATAAGCTCCGAAGGCGACTTTCGCATCGTAGCGGCGAGTAATGCAGCGTCGACTGACTTTTCGTTCGGTTGTTGCCTAGCAACGCCTTTTATTGTTAATTTGCTTTCCTTTTTCTTCTTTTCCCTTAGATTTCATTGTGCTTACAGAGAGCGACGAGGCAACACCAAATAAAACATTTTATAATTCAAATCGTTGTTTTAATTTATTTCGCCAAAGCGATTACAGACGATGACATCAAAAATTACACTTGTACATTAGGTGATAATTTTTTTGCTTTTGGTCTGTCAGTGAATATCTATAGTGCATTCGATTACAATTTTCGAGCTCTTTAAATGCATTCAAATTCATGAGTAAATCTCATGAAATTTAAAAATTTTGCCTTAAAACAATTTTTTTTTTTAATGCACACTTGTGACAATTTTTTTGGGAGCTTACTATTCATTCAGAAACCTGGAAAAAATAGTGCCCATCAAATTTCGGTGAGGGCTTCCGAGGATTTAAAAAAGTACATGTTAAAGCTGAAGCTGATGAATCATATTTTTAAAACAATATTTGCTCCTAAATTTGGTTAAAATATTGATTTCTTAACATTTGAAAAAGACCGCCAGTTCCTCTAACTTCCTAACAGAAAAAAACTACATAGTGTCTTTCTTTTTTTCCAAAATTTCGAAAACTAAAATTGGCAATAAAATTGCGTCAGTTTAAGTAAAACTGTTGACGTTTTACAAAGCACGCACATCAAAAAGAGACATACCATTCGATTCTGCTACTCAAAAACTATTTTTCCTCATAATTTGGTGATGATTCACGGTGGGATCTATTGGGATTTTGGGATTAAATACAAATATCATTAAAATACTAAAAATCGAGTTGAATTTTTCTTAAGAGTGTGCAGAAGGCGCGGGTAACGACGCACAATAGTCAGTAACATTTTTTTCAAAAGTATTGTTTTTGAGGATTGTTTGATAATGATTTAGATAAAAAAGCTCGATGGGCGTATCGGAAATCAGAATTTGAAAATTAAAAATAGGATGCGTTTAATTTCAAAATGCATGGAAAATACCTTAAAATGTATTTTTTTCATATGAATTCAAGTTTGGATGCCACTAGAAGTTGTTCTCAAGAAAAGAAAAAGTTGAAAACTTAACTTCAACAATTCGAGGAATGGTAATTTTTAGGTTTTCATACGAATATTATGGGGTTCACACAAACACTAAAATTTCGCGAGATTTACTCATAAGTGGGGCGAAAGTTCTTAAAACTCCTAGCGCCTTGCGCAACAGCATTTTTGAGCGAAATTGCTCAATTTCTAACTTGCTCTAAAAGTATCTAAACGAACCTGGAAAAAATAACTAACCAATGATTTCATAAAGTCGATTCCATAAAGTCAATTTAAAAAACATGCTATTATTCATTAACCGATTTCCCCGCCGTCGCTTCCCAGGCTGCAACTTGGCATTGCGTTTTGGCCGCTGCTCACTCGGGTTACTCATAATTCTAAAGTAGTATGTACAACTCGATAGAATGTTGCGTGTAACAATGCTTCAAAGTGCCCAAAAGTTCTGCCCGTGGTCGTGGCACTCGCGAAATAAATAACCCTTATTGAATTTTGTTTCTTTCTTTTTCTTCATAGCTTTGTTTTTTCTTCTTCTTCATGTGGCGCCGAATATGAGTGAACTCTGCGTCATCCGGCCATTACCATAGCTTTGATTTAATAACAACGAAACAGCGGCAGCAACAACAACAACAACAACAATAACAACAACAACAACAACAACAACAACAACAACAGAACTAGTTCTTCTGAAGCAAAGTAAGCATCACCGAGTACTGATTAAACACGTTGCGAAAAGCATTGCGTTGCAAGCTTCTAACTAAATTTCCATTGTCCATCCATTTAGAATCATGTCCAACTGTCAACTGACTGCCTCCGTAGTACGGAACATGGAGGACCTTATCGCTAAGCGTGATATCGACTCCGTAGTTGTCGGCGTTTCATCGCTTATGGGCTTTCGACCAACTGAAAAAATAAGCGTGCGAATCGCAAGTGGCAAATTGATTCCAGATATCAATAAAAAATTTACGCGCATCTTAGCGATCAGGGCAAGCGTCGAATTAGACGACGCATATTGTTGGAAGTATGTGCGGATGTTTGGTTACAAAAGAAATGCAATTTTTTTTCTGGTCTACATGCCAAAGAGCCAGGCAGTAGCTGACATCCACTCGCAATTTATAAATAAAATTTTTAAAAAAACCGCTCTGTCGTTACCGATACATTCGTGCTCACGACAGACCAACGTAGCGGGTTTCTTCTCAGAAGATAGGACGCGAAAGCCCTACATCTACCCGGAAGACTGGACAAAATTTGCCGAGGAACTGGATCGTGTCTTGGCCGAGTCATCATTCTGCGCCGATCACGGGATCAGGTTCCAGTGTTTTTACGGTAGATAATTTCGGGCGATAAAACAGCTGCTATTAGACACTCATAACTCACTCATGTAGTGTATTATGACGATTCTCAAAAATGATTAAATTTTTTTCTCTTCATCAGCCTGCAATCATGGCACAAAGGATAAAAGCGACGATGCCTTCGGCTCCATAATTGCACGGATGAACATCGATCCGGATAGCCCTTACATACTGCTGGCTCAAGCGCACGTGGCTAACGTATTGTGCCACGCGTCGCATGCACACGCGGCCCTCTTCATCCGTCCGTCAATGGTCGCTAAGGCTTTCGATGAACCAGCAGCGAAAGAGCTTGTGCGTGGCAAAATCGCTCCCCATTATTGCTTTGAATTGAAGGACATTGGTCACTTTACGTGAGTATCGATACGTGAGATGAAAAGAAATATTCAACACAAGAGAGACGTCGACTTAAATGTGTACTGATTTTGCAATTTTTCAGAACACACTGCAATACCTTCACAGCGCCCGAAAACGAAGCCTGTATTACGTACGTGCAGTCGTATCACCCCGCGGCGCACTTACATCTGGACAAACGCGTGGGTTTGATTTCGATGCACGTACTGTACGGTGGCTACGATCCGGACCATGAGTAAGTAGCGGAAGAGCTGCTCCTCACAATTAAAAGCCTTTGTTTTCATATTTTTTTGCTTTTTCATATTTATTTTAGAGTCGGCAAAAAGACGAAAAAGACGCAGACCAAAAGACTGCGCTACGAAGCTCTTGGTCGCGTGCACGATTTTGAGGAGAGCCTGCTGAGTTTGCGCGATAGAGTCGATGCGAGGATAGAAGAAGTCTGGAGTGCTCCTACAATTGTGCAGCTGAAAGCCGCAGTGGATGGACTTGGGTCCTACAATTTCAGTGCCACACGACTGCTCCGTTCTGGAGCAGTTTACGTGGTACTGGGTTGGAGCGACTACGTCCAAGCAAGTCTCGATGAGGAGATCCGATTGCTGCGTGCTGCCGTTGACGAGATCGATGGCGTCAACGGTGCGCTCAACATGACAAAAAGTCGTATTTTGCGTATTCACCTTGCAGAAACAAAGCTTATGCACTTTCTTTCTCCAAGGTGTTACAAGAAATACGACTATGATCTTGCCAAAGTCATGCTGAAATATGGTGACATCGTCGAGCATAGACTTTTTCCAAAAGATGATGCGTGTCATTTCGAGGAAGATTTTGTCGACGACGACGACGACCACGAGGGCGAAGACTATGACGACGACGATGACGACGACGACGACAACGACCTCGAGGACGAAGACTATGACGACGACGACGACCACGAGGACGAAGACTATGATGGCGACGACGACGATGACGAAAACAATGACGATTACGAAGACGATGACAATGATAACGACAATGACGAAAACGAAATCGTAAACGTTGACATCGAAATGACTGACGCACGTGATTCTTGGGAAAAGAAGTATTCTTGGCGATGCATCAATTTCAAAAAAGGGGTATTGAATTCCATTTTCCATCAGTATGCAAAAGCGATAATAAGAATTTTGCCAACTACTCATGATAACCATGTTAGTGACGACAATGACCATGATGTAAACGTTGATGATGACGACATCGTTGTCTCTGAAAGTGGGAACGATCTTTCATCGTGTAGGCTAAGATTTTTCTTCGATATCTTGGCTGCTTTGAGTAGGCGCTTCCACTGTGGCTCTACGCGCACATTGTCAGCAAGTTTTCGTCCTCACACCGCCTTTAAGAAAAAATCTTTGATGAGCTTTATCAAAAGGCACAGGCTTGAAAATCAGTGTCAAATCGGCGGGAGCATGTATCCTCAGGAGGTATTGAAGTGCCTTCGGAATGGCAACACGATGCTGAGCACGATCGTTGGATCGATGGCTCGCCTCAACACCATTTCCGACGACGAGTTGCTGCAATTTGTAAAAAACAACGTCGAGTTGTTTCCAAAGGCTCTTGTGAATAAAAATGCCAGAAAAGGCTATTGGACAACGGTTCTCCAATCGGGCTGCAACGTCCTACCTGAGCCGTCTTTCGCTGATTCAGGAGCAGTAACGAGGACGAGAAATCTCCGGCAGTTTAATGTCAAACCGGGAAAGAAAAAACACCCCCGCTCGGTGAGTAGTGCTATATTTTTATTGATCAATTTGATTTCATTCATTCGTTTCCATCGCGATTCATGCTCCTAAAACAATACTAATGGTTTCGTGCTATTTTCAGCTCGCCAATTTGAAAAATGTAAAAAGGCCAAAACTTGAATAAATTTTTCTAATTTGCTTCTCAATACTCATAGGTCGTTCTTTGTATTAATTTATTTAATCCAATCCAAAACACCTCTTCCATTTCTGGGAAAAATACCCTAACCAACGCTTTTGTGATGAAACTGCTGAAACAGCCAAGATTGAAACACATTTTTAATGTAACTATCGGTAGATCTAGGGAATTTTACCGATGATAGTCCCAAGTCTATGCAAAATACAGAGGGAAATTGTGTTTCAATTGATTAAAGCAGTGGTTTCTTTGCACCCCACTCTTCGCCTCCTCTTACATTCCTAACTTGTTGCCTTTTTCAATCAAACCAAAACATTTATTCCATGCGTACTTTGCATTAAATTTCTATTTCGTAGACTTGTACAAGTGAAGTATTTGAACATTTTGTCAAAAAATTAAATCATATTTTAGCTCCATTTGTTGGAATTTGTTATAATTACGTGGTGGCGCGAATATCGTAAAAAGATCGAAAAGAACAATAAAATTCAAAATAAACCAACGCTAAAGAAGTCAAAAGCTGCAAAAAAATTTCAAACGAAAAAAAAACCAAAAGTCACTTCGTGGCTCACTTGGATTCTCTAAAATTCGCTCAAAAAAATTCGCGAAAAAAAGCAATTAAAAAAAGATAAAACAAAATCGCAAAAACTAAAGAATAATTCAAAAAAAAATTAAACGAAAAAAAAAAAACGAAAATAACTGAAAAAAAAACAGATATAAAACACTGAAAACACTAATGAAACCGAAACATTAGTGTTATATACCCTTTTATACTGGGTAATAACTTTATTATTAAAATATTAAATATTATTTTCTTTTGTGTCTGAGTGGAGAGGGATCATGAAATAAAGTGTGTAACGCTCAAGTAAGATTTACACACAAGACTTTATTACAAGAAACGCTGTGTCTATTCGCACTTAAAACCACGTAAATACGTGGATATAAAAAGTCGAAAATAAGCCTAAAAGACACGTTTTTTTTTATTCGTCTCCGCCGTAAAGACAGGTAAAAAAGCTCATATCCACGCTTATGAAATAAAAAAAAAAGCTTAAATCCACGCAATACTTATATGCACGTAAAAATT
>NW_019640827.1:119094-165260 GCF_000599845.2 Trichogramma pretiosum | reverse complement strand
ATATCCACGTATTTACGTGGTTTTAAGTGCGAATAGACACAGCGTTTATTTATTTTTACCCATTTATTTTTGTACAGTTACATGATTAATGCCTGAAAATATTCTATAAAATAAAATAACTTCAAAACCCATAAAAATGATTTTAAAGTACAAATTTGAATTCCACATCAAATTTTACACTAAAACCCATGATTCAACAATTTTTTCATATTAACCCCAGAAAATTAGAATTGCAAGCAGAATATCAGTAGAAAAAGAAAATTCAACTTTGAGGCCCTGATAATCCAATAGGGTTCGACCTAGGGGGCTAAAAATTTCAAAATTTTCATTTTTCAATGTACTCTTCAAAAGTATTTAAGGGGGGAAAGGCACCTAAAATCTAAAAAAAAAAATTTTTTTCATTGACTTTTTTGATAGGAGTTTTCCTCGGCTTTCCAGTGCCGTGATCGGAATTTCAAAATTTTAACTGTACCGAGATGTACAGCTTATTTAGTACCGATACTTTTACGATTATTTAGAAAAAATGAATGAAACGACTCAAAGATATATCGTGGCCATTCTCTCATGAATCTTGAGACTTTCATAAGTCGGTAGCGCCATCTATTGATACTCGTTTTATTCTTTGGTTAGAGTACATCTAGCAGAAATTTGTTTGTTTACATGGCTATAGGTGTACAGTAACGTCACCACTCGCAGCACGTGGGTTTCGGCATATCTTCTGTCTCTCTCTGTTTCGTGCGCGAGCCCTGATCAAAGGTCAACAACAGTCTGCTGACTGCTTCTTGATTTTCCAATGGCTAAAAATTAAATTTTTTTTAAAGTGAAAAAAGTATATGTAGAGTGCAATTATATCTTTGCAACTCAACATAGTGTTTCATAATAAAGCTATGAAGAAGTTTCAATAGCTTGTTATAAAAATGTGACATTTTTAGCAGTTCTAATTCAAGAAATACAAAAGTACATATGTAAATTGACATATATACATCAGTGTATATGTATGTCACTGTACTTTATGTATGTGTATATGACTGTATCATATATATTATTGTATGTTGCATGTGATGAACAAGATTAGTGATAATTGATCAACTTGTAGTGATTTATTTCCAAGTATCTAGTGATAAATGTTTTATGAATGTTAGTGAATAGGTAGAAGACTGGGTTCAAGTTCTAATGTGAGATTGTGTATATTTGTGATAAAAGTTATTTGGAAATAATCAACTTAGTTACCAGTTTCCACATAAAACCCATATTAGCGTATACTAACATTTTAGTACAACTTATAAAATGTAGTTAATGAAATTGGCGCATTTGGCTTTGTATGGTTGTCTGGGATAATTGAAAATTGTCCTTGTGGGTCCAATATGATGAAAATTCAAATTGAATTACTGTTCTTTATCGTCCAAAAAGTTTTAAGCAGCCTCAGTGACATGAGAGTATCATTGTGACATATATTGATGTATTTTGGTTTTTTTCAACTCTTGGCCAGTTACGTTTTATCTCAAAATTGCTTTGTTGCCGTAACTTTCCATGTAAACCGTTTGAGCAAATGAGCTGAAATTTTCAGGGATTGTTCTACATGAGAATGGCTACAAACGCAAGCACTTTCAAAGGTATTGGGACAAATGAGCACTTTTTTCAGGCTATGATGTAGCATAATCTGTCATTTTATCATATATATTAATGAATAAATGTGTATATGTGGCTGGCAAATTGTGTATAACTAATTGAAAAATCTGAAAGTGCTTGCGTTTGTAACCACACATCTAATGATCAAAATGAGACCCCAAGGACCATGATTGAACCATCGGTTCTAGCTGGATCCTACGGCACAGGGGTACCTGTCAGGACTGTGGGCTTGCTTCATCGAGAAGGGTTCTATGGTGACTGGGACCTCAATTTTCATATTCCAGAGTGAAAAACTTTGAAAAAAGAGTGAAGAAAACAGAGTTTTCTCTGTATATTCCAAAAAAAATTTTTTTCTTCATAATTAATAAATTTTTCATTAATGTAGGTTTAAGGTACCTTTCCCCCCTTAATTTGAGAAAAAAATTTTTTTTGACCATCACGCTAACTATGGCTTAGCCCATATATGAAATACTAAAGCCTGATCAGTGGGCCAATAACGACTGGCCAGTTTGTAATAAAATTAATTGAATTGTTTATGGTATCTGGACAGAATTGAGGCGGTTAGGACTGTCTCACCCCCCCCCCTTTTTGATTTGATTTTTATTCTGTTTCCTAAGGGTGAATTTGAAAAAATTATTGAAACATGATTTTTTTGTAAAATTTAACGAGGAATTCAAATTTGATGTCAAAAGTCATATTTATAAACTCCATATCCCTAAATTATTAACAATCAGTCTCAAATCTAAAAATAAACATATTCGTATCCAGCGGTATGATAAATTTTGGTCATCGGCAGACAAACAAAATTCAGTATTGAGCATCATATGTGTCAATAAAATATCATGTTCAATAATGAAGTCTGTTTGTCTGCCGATGATTAAAATTTATCAGAAGTTGTATTTAGATGTAGAGATGAACATATTACAATGTTGGCCATATCGCTGGATACGAACATGTTTATTTTTGACTTTGAGACTAATTGTTAATAATTTAGGGATTTTGAGGTTATGAATGTGATTTTTGACATCAAATTTGAATTCCTCATCAAATTTTACATAAAAAATCATGTTTAAATAATTTTTTCATATTCATCCTTGGGAAGCAGAATAAAATATGAAAAATCAAAAAGAGGGGCANGGGGGGGGGGGGGGGGGGGTCAGTTGACGTGATATAGCCCCTATATGATAGACTGATTCAAAAAAATCGACGTTTTTCAAAACCTCGATTTCACAATCGCAATGTCTGCCATATGCCTAAAAATGAATTCCAAAAAATTTTCAGCCCATTTAAATAATTTTAACTGGTCGCTCAACGAATATTTAGATTTCCGATTTGAATAAGATTTGACGATCTATTATTTCTCTTTGAATGTCTGAGCCAACCCCTAACAAATTTGACAACTATGAGCGACATGTGTTTCAATGCCAAATTTTATTACCTTTCAGAATCTTGTGTAAAAATTGAGATTGGTGCATTATTTCAGATGTTATGAGCAATTTTGTGCCGAAAAACGTGGTTTTTGTGTAAGTCGAGAAAAGTGCATTTGTTTCTTCAAAAAAACGGCTCAGCACGATCACCTATTGAAAGAATGTGAATGAATTGTTTGATAGGCTTTTGTCTCACCTTTCCAACGCCGTATTCAGATTTAAAAACTGCACTTTTCTCGTTTTTGGTGTATATATCACACCATTTTAATTAACAATTGACTTTGGCACCGTTTTTATAGCCGCATTATTTCTCCTGTGTACTTTTGGAATTGTTGATGAGGTAATCAAATACTTAAAACATAGTAAAATCACTTCAATCTAGTGTCCGAAAGTTTTGAATAAATTGAACTGTAGTGTTCATTGTTTGTAAAGGTATTTAGAACACGAAAAAATTAGTGTACCAATATTTTTCAGGCAGTTGGACTTGTCTGAGTAAGTCTTATACCATGTATATAAAACTTCCATAAACTCTAGCACTTTTTTTTCAGGGTCTGAGTGATTAAAATGATTATTAGGAACTTGATTATTATGCTCTAGGAGATCCTCAAAAAAGTATGGTAAAGATTTTTGAACCAAAGATAAAAGAATCTTATTGTAAGTACAGAGGATATGATATTAGACCCAGACATAAAATATGATACAAGGTTGGAAGAAAAAAAGAAGCTTCCGAAAAATTTTGAAAAATTATTCTCAGAAACGTCATTTTTTACCCTTTGCAATGTGGACTAACTACTTGGACCCACAAAAGCAGTCTCTAAATGTCGATGCACAAGCGAATTAAAAAAAATTGTTGCGGTTTTAAATGAAAAAACTGCATTAATTTAGATTCGATCATAAAAAGAAAAAGAACCAAGTTGTCTCCGACTTTAAAAGACAAGAACACAATTGAATAGGATCTAACATATTCTATTTTTTACTTTTTAGAGCAATGTAATGAAGAACTTGGATCTTCTAAGAGTTCTTATTTTATTCCTACATTTCCTGAGCTCATTAATTATTCAATATTACAAATATATGTTACCAACTAGGATAATAATTTTTTGTGGATTTGTAATTAAGATTATTGGTTAAACTAATTAACTTTGTCTAATAAAGACTTTATTGACTGAGATGGTTTGAATTACTAGTGAGAAAAAGATAACGAAACAATTAATTTATGTAAAGCAATGCAGTGAATACAAAATCAAAACGTGTCACTCATAGGATGAACGAAGCAACACATTGATAATAAAGTAAAGACTTCATTGCACAGAATATTTTGCTTTGTTCAGGGATTGCATAGTTTTATGAATATTAAAAATCTACCTAAGGTAAGCAGATTTCAATCATGCAGCAATCAATCATTTTTAGTTTTCTTCCTGCATGTCGAAAAGCTATCTGACTCAGGTAGATTTTTACCTTGGTTTATGAAATTATACATATCATAATATACAAGGCAGAGCATTCTGTGTGATGCAGTTTTTTTTGTTAATACCACAGCAGAAATAATACTGTATTTATAAATAACGAATTAATATGCTTAACGAGGTATTAAATGAATTTTCATGCAAAAATTATATTCATTATAGGATTCTAAAAAAATTATGAATTATATTTTTAAAATAAATGTTAACGCATTTAATTATTTGATGTTTTATTTCAAATTGATGAAGTACAATATTTTTTTAAAAATAATTAATGGAAACCAATATGTTTGGTAACTGATAATTACAAAAGTTAAAAAAAGTCTGCATTTGCTGAATAAGATAAAAAAGAAAAGTTTTTAATTTATTTCCATCAAAATAGTGTTGCAAGTTTTTGCAGACGTATACTAGCACATTCTTAATAAGACACATGTTAATATAAACTATGATAATAAAGAGAAAAGTGAGTGTAAAAATTCTAGCAAGCGATGAAAGTGAAAAGGCTCAAAAAGAAAAGCTCATGATGTTGGTGGAAAAGAATACGACTAGGGAGACGTCAACCATATAAAGAAAGGAAGCTACATAGTTCGAAAAGTCTATGGTACGGCTAGTAGCTCATTCTACACATAGTGGGCTCTGTTGAATTTGCCGGTATCTTCGTGCGCTTACATGCACATACAAACGTGCACGCGCACAGTCAACGCGTAATATACGTAGAGCTAAGCTTTTGAAATATTAAACGCGCAATTACAGAGTCCATTCAACGTGATGTGCCACTAAGGTACAAGCTTGTCATAGCAACAACACTGTAGACGTATACGTGCATGGAAGATGTAAATGTAAGGTACATGCAACCCAAGCACAGACTAAGATTACGCGATTTGAAGAGAAGGATGAACTTCAGAAAAAGAAGCAAAAAAAGGAAGAGAGGAGGGTCATGGCAACAGCTAGTGCAAAAAAGGAATGACAAGCTTGGGCTTTCGTGACACGCAACATCAGACTCGCACGCGCGCTCGATGATAAAAAGCTCATACACAAAAGATGAAAAGCTTTTAAGAGACGGTCGAGCAAGCGCGACGCGAATAAAAAAACTTAGCCCTCTTTCATGCACGCACTGGCTGGCTTGTTCCATTTCATTGTTTTTAGTGCTGTAGGCGCGACTTTGTCACGCTTTTCTACCTGCTGGTGCTACGTTGCTTATTGCAAGGCAGGCAATCGTCGTCACCACCACCGTCGTTGTCGTTAGCGCGTTCCTAAATATAGATGCAAAAAGTTCCAGCTTGAGCATGCATTTACTCTTGTACTAGTGACGCAGATGCACTCGTCAACACTTGCATTCTCTTGTCGAGTTGCAGAGTGCAAATTCTTAGCAGTAGGGAGATATGAGCTTTTTAAAAGCTTTTGACTGTTACAGCAATGAGAAAGAGTTATACAACGAAATGATATTGTGCGAATGAGTAATACAAAGAATTGAGCCGCGTTAAATATTATGTCGTGAAACATGTGTTTCTTTGTAATATTTTTTCTGACTCAAATTTCTTCGATGCAACGTAACATTTTTCACGAAAGCACAGGAACTCTATTAAAGATTAAACATTGCAACTGCTCTAAAAGCAAAGTTATCGTTTTATTCACCAATTCACTAGCGTAATAAGAAACGCCAATAAATGAGTAAAATTACTTTTTTATTCATTTATGAACTATATGCAAGAGCTATATCATAAAAGAAGTAGAAATATCAAAAAATTATATCAAAAATATGTTTAAATATCAATTCTCTCCAATTAAATTCGATTGTATATTGAGATAACGTGAACTCTTATTACCGAATCTTAAAATTAATCGAAATTTTTAATTGAAAACTTGATTCAAAACTTTTTTAACAAATCAAATTCGTTTTCAATTTGAGGTAGTGTAAGCCGAATGAGCGTTAACCGACACCCACTTCTGATGGATGTCCATAGCCAGTAGGGTAAATCTTATTTTGCACAGAAATAAAAATCTACTCCGCTTAACTTATGAATGTTAAGTTTACAAGCAAAAAAAATTAGTTTGAAACCATTTAAAGACGAAATACATATTACCATGTACTTTTCATTGTTTCATGCTCTGCTATCTTAACTAAATCTACTAGACAATTTTTATCGGGTCGTAATTCGTATAGCAGGTTCTACTCATAGTATTCACTTTGTAAAACAAGAAAAAAATTGATTCTTGTGAATTTAATTTTATATTAAAACTTTCGTGGGTGTTGAAATATATGAATTCGTTGTATCTATTCGTAATAGTATACAACGTTAAATCGTGAAAAAAACGGAATTTCAACAAAGACGTGCCAGAAAATGCATTTGTAAAGTTTTTACACTAGTAACTATGGAGTTTATGAGATATTATTATATTACGGGATTGATGTACGCAAAACCTAAACGAGTGATTTTACGTACTTTAAATGATACTTTCAAAACGACCTACATGGGTTAAAAATTATCGTAGAGAGCTCTATTTTTTTAAATTACTCGTTGAAAAGTGTACTTTTTGATGGTGTATGTAAAATTCTGATAAACTAATTGCTTTAGCCCATGGACACGATTAAACAATCAATTTTTTTTAAATCATTTTTAGTGTTGAGCTCAAATACTACTTGTAACTCGATATTGACTTTAACCGATACATAATATATATCGATTTAAATAAGACAACATTTTCAAGAAATTAGAAAAAAAATTTTCGCCATATGATGAAAATAGACCAAGATAGAAGCATTTGAAAATTGACAAAATTTCAATGAAATTTTTTATTGCAATAATTTTGTTGAGTAGTGTATTTAAGAAGTGAAATTGTGAAAATACATTTGAGTTATTCTAAAAAATGCGAAAATTACGTTTACTTATGTACTTATGTTATTTAACAAAATGAAAAGAAAGTACTAGCGAAAAAAAATTTAAGAAAATTTTAAAATAACAAGCATCAAATGGGATCAACTTGATAGAACTTTTAAAGAACAAAAAAGTAGAAAGGAAGACGACAACTGCAGAGAAAAAAATTTAGTTGCATAAACTATACAGCAAAAAAATCAACCATTTAAGTTAGTGGGATCACTATAATTCGAAGGATTGAAAGAAAAAAAGATGTAAAAATATACTGGCATATTATAATTCAATGCTTATGATCTCAAAAAACATCCGACGTGCCGCAGGCCAAAAGAGGCCAGGTCAGTACAGAATTTCTAGTAAGCTCGGAATGAGTTGGGCTCGTTGCATGAAATGCATATTTCTTGCCTAGCCTTTAGGGGTTAGCAACTGAATTCAACAGGGTGTCCAGTCATTTTCAATGAATATGAAAATACCAAAAGTAAGGAGGTCAATGCTTCTTCAATGTTTACGATGCTTTCAAGGTAAAGCGAAAATCGTTTGAAATGCACTCTCCTTACATAATATATAATAACGCAAATTAAAAAAAATTACCAAAAGGACTTATAAACTATAGCGTATCATTTCTTATGACTTCTAGTGTATTCAAATTTCTTACTAAGATTGTAAAGATCACCAAATGAAACTAGCGATTGTTTAAGATTTACCGTATGGTTAATATCGTTCCATTTCTTTTTCAATATTTTACAAATTACTAAATCGATAGTGTAAAAGGTTTCTAAATAGAAGTCGAGTACAAATAGCGGGAAAAATTAAATCAAAAGATTCTATGACATTATACATATTGAGACGTCTATAGATGTTTTTCAGGCGAGTATCTCTGTCTGTCTGTCTGTCTGTCTCTCTCTCTCTCTCTCTCTCTCTCTCTCTCTCTCTCTCTCTCTCTCTACCGATCCAATGAGAGATAGGTGGATATAGTTACTGGAAAAACAAAAAGCTATTTTTCACCTACTGCAACATACGTGATATGATCAAGATGGAACAGGGTAAAGCACAGCAACCTTAAAAAAGGTGCTTTTTCTCTCCAGAGAATTAAAGACTCGTTACGCTTTAGACATATTATGGCAGTTTCTTTTTTCACGCTAGTGCACTCCTTCGACTCAACGATTCATATTTGCTCATATCATCAAAATCATTTTTCTTTGCATTAGAGCAAAAATTAAATTTTCTTTTAAAAGTAATGGTAAAATGAGAATTTTCATTTGTTAAATCGATCTTATAAAGAACTCTTTGAAATTGTATTATATAACGACAGTATCAGAATGTAAAAATAATCTCCTTTTAGTATGCTTATTGATATTATTGAAAGACGATGTATAAAAACAAAATAACAAAGACGAAGTGCATCCCTTAAGTTTAAAGACAACAGCAGCGACAAAAAAATTTGCAGTGCCGCAATTTTGAAGACGTAAAATTGCAACTACTGATTTTCCTGAATCCTCCTCCTTCTCCTCTCTCTCTCTCTCTCTCTCCTGTCAGCTAAAATATGCTTCATTCAGGTTGACATACAGCACACAAGGTATGCATTTTTCTATGTATATGGGCTAAGCCATAGTAGCGTGATAGTCAAAAAATTTTTTTTCTCTAATTATGTACTTTTGAAGAGTACATTGAAGAGTGAAAATCCTGAAAGTTTCAGCCCTCTAGGTCCAACCCTATTGGATTATCAGGGCCTCAAAGTTGAATTTTCTTTTTCTGCTGATATTCTGCTGGCAATTCTGATTTTCTGGGGTTAATACAAAAAAATTATTGAATCATGGTTTTTAATGTAAAATTTGATGTAGAATTTGAATTTGTACTTAAAAATCATATTTACAACTTCATAACCCATACAAATGATATTTTCAGGCATTAATCATATAACTGTACAAAAATAAATGTGTTCGTCTCCTTCGATTAGGCCAATATTGTAATATGCTCATCGATACATTAAAATACAACTTCTGATAAATTTTGGATATCGGCAGACAAACGGAATTCAGTATTGAACTTAATATGTATCAAGATTAGAGGAAATCTAGAGAAAAATCATGTTTTATTGACACATATGAA
Organism: Trichogramma pretiosum; assembly: GCF_000599845.2. NCBI lineage: Eukaryota > Metazoa > Arthropoda > Insecta > Hymenoptera > Trichogrammatidae > Trichogramma > Trichogramma pretiosum. The sequence goes on along the minus strand of NW_019640827.1, from coordinate 155,759 downwards.
GGTCAATAATGAAGTCTTTTTGTCTGTCGACTACCAAAATTTATCATAAGTTGTATTTTGGTGTATCGATGAACATATTACAATATTGGCCATATCGCTGGGGAAATTTAGAAATTAAGGTACTTGGAGTTTATGAATATAATTTTTGACATCAAATTTGAATTCCTCATCAAATTTTACTCAAAAAATCATGTTTCAATCATTTTTTCATATTCACCTTTGGGAAGCAGAATAAAATATGAAAAATCAAATTACAACTCTGATCTAAGGGGGGGGGGGGATAGTTGATGCGATATAGCCCATGTACATATGTATGTATGTATATGGGTAAGGCTCAGAATTTTTTAAATAAACCTGCGCTCGTATGTCACCGATCTTGACGCGCTTTTGGTATGTTATAGTACATGGTAAAAAAGACCCAAAACCAAAATTTTAGACCCCCTCCCCCCTCCTACCCCCCACTTCCGGTATAAACGTCCATTTTCTATCTATATTTTTTCTGAAGGCCTGAAGCAATTAAAAAATCTGAAAAAATTCACAAAAATACTTTTCAACAATCCAAACAATCTTGAATTTTTTCAGATTTTTTGAGTGCTTCAGGCCTTCAGAAAAAATTATTGAAAATTTTGAAAATTCATATACGGCGCTACGATGCAATACAAAGCCCGATCATTTTTTCCACTTATTTTTGACATCAAAATACATAACCTCAAATTTTTTCAGATTTTTTCAGACAGAGCGCTGGCGGTTTTTAGCCAAAAAACGCCCTTTTTTTACGAAAATCATTTTTTTAGGGCGATATGAAGCTTTAAAAAATCTGGAAAAATTTTTTTCTTGTTTTTCAGGTCAAAATACATAACCTTGAATTTTTTCAAATTTTTTAATTGAAGGCGATAGCATCTGTGGCTAAAAACGCTATTTTTATGAAAAACGGTTCCTGGAACCCAGAGGTTCCGGTAAAAAAATTTGAAAAATTTTTTTTCGAATTCCTTGTCAAATTTTAATAAATTTTGACCGTCGCAAAATTTCGATTGGAGCTTCCTAGCTCATTCTAGAGCATAACAAAGATTCGAGCGAAATTCTGAAGACGTTCATCACAATTACATTATTTTTCAAATTTTTTTGCCGGAACCTCTGGGTTCCAGGAACCGTTTTTCATAAAAATAGCGTTTTTTAGCCACAGATGCTATCGCCTTCAATTAAAAAATTTGAAAAAATTCAAGGTTATGTATTTTGACCTGAAAAACAAGAAAAAAATTTTTCCAGATTTTTTAAAGCTTCATATCGCCCTAAAAAAATGATTTTCGTAAAAAAAGGGCGTTTTTTGGCTAAAAACCGCCAGCGCTCTGTCTGAAAAAATCTGAAAAAATTTGAGGTTATGTATTTTGATGTCAAAAATAAGTGGAAAAAATGATCGGGCTTTGTATTGCATCGTAGCGCCGTATATGAATTTTCAAAATTTTCAATAATTTTTTCTGAAGGCCTGAAGCACTCAAAAAATCTGAAAAAATTCAAGATTGTTTGGATTGTTGAAAAGTATTTTTGTGAATTTTTTCAGATTTTTTAATTGCTTCAGGCCTTCAGAAAAAATATAGATAGAAAATGGACGTTTATACCGGAAGTGGGGGGTAGGAGGGGGGAGGGGGTCTAAAATTTTGGTTTTGGGTCTTTTTTACCATGTACTATAACATACCAAAAGCGCGTCAAGATCGGTGACATACGAGCGCAGGTTTATTTAAAAAATTCTGAGCCTTACCCATATGTATAAATATGAATATATGAAGTACCCAAACATAAGAAAATCAGAGGTGCGAGTATCGAGAGATGTTATATCAGAGCTTGCTGCTGGTATGTTATTTGCTTCTACGAAAGTAAATATGGGAAAAGAGAAAAATTGAAAAAAGAAATAAAAAACGCTGAGATAGGCGGACGACTGTTTGTTTTCTTTTGCTCGCTTTGGCTCTCGTGCTTCAGCTTACTATTCGCCCTTTTTGTGTCAACCAACTCAATTTCTACCAAGGATATATGCGATGAGATTTGCCGAGTTAAAAATGCGCATCATTGCAGATAAATCTATCTTTTTTTACAACTACAAGTTTTTGTTGCATTTACTGTCATCATATCTATGGAATTGAAAATTATGATAAATGTTTCTTACTCTCATTTTTATAGATTGTACATTGTTTCATGTTCAAGTCTTATTTTGACACTGATCGGTACTCATATGAAAAGAATTCCTACCCAAAGATTGAAAATATAAATTTTTCTCACAGAATTTAGAATGGAATAATTGAAAAAATGAAGTATTCATAATCGTTACGCACTAAACATTTGTGCGCTCAAATATCTACAATCTATGTATTCATATAGGAGCCAGTGAATAAAATCATGTGAAAATAGTTTAAATTGATATGAGAATGAGTAATAAGTGAGTGTTAATCATGCTTGGTTCAGTGATGATGTGTAGTAAAATTTTTTAATGTTTAAAGCACAAATACTTGATTTCGGCTCTGTTGAAAAGTTCAGTTTTTGACATTTGCTCCAGAGATCCCAAAGATTTTCTGTTAGTTTAGAAAATTTAAGATAAACTTTTTGGAAAAACATTCTCTAAAAGCTGAGTTTTGTAGAATATCGATTAGACTAATAAAAAAAATTGTTACATGAATAAAAAGCAAAAAATGAAAAAATTCATTGCAGCTTTTGAGTGAATATTGAATTATGGAATTGATCTAAAGGTCTAAATGAACATTTCACAAAACTCATCACATGAAGAGCATTTTACTGAAAAATTTGGTTCAATTCAAAGGTCTCAATCTTAAAAATTCTAGCGTGAACTCTGCGCAAAGTGCAAAAATTCCATAATATCAAAGAAAGCTATTTTTAGACGCATAAATCAATTCTGCATATTTTTTTTTAATTTATATTGATTAAGGGTATACATTATATATACCTGGTATATACCTTGTAAACACTTATTTTATATTTCTTACTTTCTTAAAAATTCTTACAAAACTCTGACTAAACCGAGCGAGGTAAGTCGCTAGTACATATTATACAGTGATCTATAAGTGACAATGTTTATATGTAATTACTATTATATTCCTTCATTTATACTGCTACAATTGTTAAATTTTTTACAAAAAGCTATCGAAACTTCTTCATAGCTCTATTATGGAACACTATGTTGAGTTGCAAAAATATAATTGCACTCTACATACACTGCCCTGTAATCACTTTTGTCATACCTAAATAAAAAGTGAGTTAACTTCAAAGTGTCATATCTTAGTCAATAAAGGTCGGATCAGGATTTAAAAAAAACAATTCGAAAGGTCTTTACAATTCCTTTACAACCATATACATTATAATAGGGTTCAATCAGTTTTTCTCGACGTTGCTATTTCACTCGCCATTTTAGTAGAAGGTCTTGTAGAAACATTCGAAGCCCATCAATTTGTAGGTTTTGATAAGACCTTCAAATCTGTTTAACTTAAATTGTCCTACGTACATTTTTAACGAAGATACGGGCATTAACTGGACCCTGATATTTTTTGAAATTTCAAAATTTTGATGAGTTAAAACCATCAATATTCTAAAAATCGAATCCATAAGTACTACTTCATATTCTACATACAAAAACACTTTTTGTACTTACGTTTTTTTTCCATCTTATTTACAAAGCCGTGCACGTATGAATGAAAAAAAAATTGAAAAATGATATCAATTATTTCTCTACAGCTAAACCACCGTATCTTCGTGAAAAATGCACAGTAAACAGATTTGAAGGTCTTGTCAAAACCTACAAAGTGATGGGCTCATAATGTTTCTACATGACTTTGTACTAAAATGGCGAGTGAAATAGCAACGACGAGAAAAGCTGATTTTTTCGATTCTTTATTTGTTGAAAACAATTGGTGAATAAATGATTGAACCCTATCATAATTTATTTGGTTGTAAAGGGTTTGTAAAGACCTTTCGAATGGTATTTTTAAAATCCTGACCCGACCTTTATTAACTGAGATATGACACTTTGAAGTTCACTCACTTTTTATTTAGGTATGGCAAAAGTGATTGCAGGGCAGTGTATATACTTTATTCAATTTTAGAAAAATGTAATTTTTAGCTACTGGAAAATCAATTAGAAGTCAGCAGACTGTCATTAACATTTGATCCGGGTTTATTTGTATTTAACACCGCAATTATTTGTTCTGAAACTTTGTTTTACGTTAATTTAAGAATATTATAAAGCACGAAACTATTAAAGACCACTTATCATCTTGCATCTCTTGTTTTCAAATATTCCTGTGTTTTGTATGTTCATTTATGCTGCTTCTGAAAAATCACGGGTCGTTTTCACACTCCAGTTTTTATAGTATTTTTGAGCCTGCATCGTAGTAAACAACATTTTGTGACTATATCTATTTTGAAAATCCTTTCAGAATTCTAAATGTGAATTGAGAATCAAATGCAGTTTTTCTTGATCAGATCTACTCAAAATTATTTATAAGTAGTAATTTTGCTTCTTGTGTGTCATATTTATTCAGGGCATACGATAAAATTAGACGCGTTATTTTATAATGGTCTTTATCAACACTTATGATATTGTATTCTTCTTTGCAGTTTAGGCATTTTCCAAAAACTGCAGACATTACTTGTTTGAGTTACACTGATGTTGTTTCACAAGTAGTTTGATGTAATCAAATGATCGATACCTTATTTTCTATGATGCCATTACTAAGTAAGCTAAAACCTAATTTAATTAATTTAATGTATACCAATTAATAAAATGAAAAAGTTTACGCTTTTAAAAAGTTGGGTCTGTGACTTACACAGATATTAGCTCTGGCTAAAAAAATAGTTTGGAAAAAGAATCGAAAGAAATGAATGTCATAACGTAGTTACATTTGTGAGATATTAAATCTGACACATGGATAGGTCATAAACGTAGCGAAACAGGGTAGAAGTGTAACTTTTTAGAAGATTACATATTTTATTAGACATGATTATAACATTAAATAAAAAATTTATTATTTCACACAATAATATAAAAGTTACAACTATTAATATCTTTTAAAGTTTTTGTTGCAGACCTAAAAATTAAATATTTAGCATTGATTTAATACAATCGAGAAAGAGTATCTGCTTCAAATTTTTTTTATAAATCTTAAAATTAACAATAAAACTAATATTAGTGATTGATTGATTGATTAATGTATTATATCATTAAATGTTTGAATAAGTTCTGATGTTGGCGCGTAGGCACAATCGCCTATCTACAGCATACAAGATTTTTATAGCAGTGATGGTCCCAAAAGTGAAGATGCTTTAAATGTCCTGTGATTGGTTGAGTTATTTTTGCGATGGAAATTTACTCGCGTATTCTTTTTTATTATTTTTTTTATCATTATGAAAATTTATAATTTATTTTAGTAAAAAAATAACTATTCAAAGATAATTTATACATTTTTATATACAACTAAATACATTGAAAATATCAATTTTACCTTTGGATGTGTTCTCCTTGGAAACGCTACTTTTGGGTCGATCTGAAAGTAAAAAACTTACTTAGAAAATATCAAAGTATTTAAGAAAGAGTTTATAAATTTATTCGCAGATAGATATATTCATAGATAGATATACTTTATGATTATTCACAAAAAATTTTTCAAAATCTGTCATAAAATTTCCATTTTATACATTACGTCTGACCATATAAGCAATTTATCTACTTAAATTAGTCATTTAGTAAGCTAGAACTCTGATCTTCTATCCAACTATCTCTTGCACATTTGGATTCAGGAATATAAATGAAAGAGTTATTTTATTGTCAAATTAAAATAAAATTCACTAATTGTCACTTGTATGAATTATCGTTAATAATACTTAGATTTATTGACGTAAACTGGTATATAGAAATAAATATCAGTTGATTGCAGTTTACATTCAAATATAGTCACACCTATCTTTAGTGTAGCAATCATTTTTTGTCTTTTCAATGTTTTTCTTTTCAGAAAATCATACTGTATTCTTATCAATAAACCAAGTTTTGTTCATGTAAATTAACCTCGTGAAACCTAATATCTAAAGTATTTATCGCCAAGTGAAATTAAATAATTGTACTACACACCTTCTCCTTCAAGATCAATAGGTAGATATTGAAAGCCGTCTACAACTAAAAAGGAGAGCCTTTCATCTCTGGGCCTCAAATTTCATTGTGCTGTATCATTTTTTCAAAGGCATATAAGACACGAAAAGTGGCTACCATTGAGAAGGTATTCAAACGTCACCGAGACTGGGAGTAGTGACTAGTGGCCGCTATTGGGAAGTGGCTGAGGAAGTTTCACTGACTGATCTGTGATTCAGCGGTGTCGTGCTCTGTAGTATTTCTCCGTTGATGGGAACTTGACAAGGGAGAGAAGTTGACCGGACAGGTCCAAAAAATCAAGTTTGATTGAATTCGCTTAATACTTAATTAATTTGAGTTCGCGATCTCATTTTATTCACATTAGTTTACTCAGAAATAATTGTGATCTGTCCTCTAAAAAGATGCATGACCCATGCTACATGTAAGGTGGTGCAGTGGGTTATGTGCACATCTCTCTTCAATTTAGTGTGTTAGAGTCTTCTTTGATTACTAATCTTGCTGAGTAACCGTCCCGTGCGTTGATAGATTAACAACCTGTCTCGTGTGCCTTTTTCTTGAAGGGTACTGGATGACTCCAGAGTTGTGACATACACTGCCGTTCAATCACTTTTGCCATACCTAAGTGAAAAATGAATAAACTTAAAAACGTCATAACTCAGTCAATAAAAGTCATATCAAGATTTTGAAACCACCATTTGAAAGGTAGTTTCAAGCCTTTTCTAACCATATAAATTAGTATCAGGATTATTCATTTATTCACTTATTTTCGTTAACAATTAACAAGTCGAAAAAAAAAGTTTTTCTGGTCTTTGCTATGTCTGCTATCAGTTTAGTAAGAAGATTCGTAGAAAAATTCTGAGCCCATAGAGTTGTAGGGGTTTTCAAGACTTTTAAATCCTTTTTTTAAAAAGGGTCCTATGGGCCTTATTCGCAAAGATACGATGGTTTAACTACAGAGCAATAATTGTTTTTAATTTTCAAATTATTTTTCATTTATATGTACACGGCTTTGTAAATGAGATGGGAAAACACTTTAGTTCCAAAAAATGTTTGTTTTTGTACGTTGGATAAGAATTAGTTGTTATGGATCGGATTCTTAGAATATTCATGGTTTTGACTCATCAAAATTTTAGAATTTAAAAAAATATTGAGGTCCAGTAAACGACTGTATCTTTGCGAATAAGGCCCATAGGACCCTATTTAAAAAAAGGATTTAAAGGTCTTGAAAAAACCTACAAATTTATGGGCTCAAAATTTTTCTACGAGTCTTCTTATTAAACTGATAGCAGACATAGCAAAGACCAGAAAAACTTTTTTTTCGACTTGTTAATTGATAACAAAAATAAGTTAATAAATGAATAATCCTGATACTAATTTATATGAAGAAATTTATATGAAGAAGTTAGAAAGTGCTTGAAAACACCTTTCAAATGGTGGTTTCAAAATCTTAATATAACTTTTATTGACTGAGTTATGACGTTTTGAAGTTTACTCATTTTTTACTTAAGTATGGCAAAAGTGATTGAACGGCAGTGTAGATGTTGTGGGCGTGATCTCCTTTATCGTCGAGCTCGTCATCTTAGCTCTCCGCAGTTGATAAAAAAGTATAATAAACTTATACAGTAGTTTCACTACAGTGGACATCATAAAATCCTCGAAAATAGTCCACTATTTAGAAGAGAAAAAAAAAGGAGAAAATCGACGGGAGGTGGAAAGGAGAAGAAATAACGAGTGCCCGTTGGGATCGTGGGTTCGTAACTATATGGTTTAAAGATCAAACTTCTTCTTTTTATTTTCTCATCTATACTCCTTTTTATTTATACGACTTTCTTGCTAAAAATCTATAAATGAAGTAAGTGTCGAGTTTAGTTCTGTGGACGAATTGGCAGAGTGTGTGAAGTCCTATGTAGGCTGAAGCTAGATCAAAACGCTACTCGCAAAATGAGTTGTAAGGAATAATCAGTTTATGAACGAAAATCGTTCGTTAATTATTTTTACCAAGACCTCTAAGGTCCATTTTCAGATACGAGATGGCCCAGATGGAGTAAAGAGCTCACCAATAGCGGGTCTATTCACCGAGAGGCATGAACCTTCTCTTGAAATTCGGTAAGGCTGGACGAGGTCCGAATAATAAAATAATGGTGGAAACTCACTGCAGGGTAAAATAGAAAGCCTTGTAGTTGCTTGTCGCAATAGTTTACAAATATCTTTTCAATCACTCTATACTTCTTGTGTCACACTGCTTTCCCAAAATAAATTCCTAAAGTAATTATTATACTCAATAATATTTTACCCATATCTTCGCCGTGAATGACTCATTCACTACTTCATCGTCAAAAATACCAATAATGCTTCCTCCATAGACAAAGCTATATTGGAAGCTGTATGATGGGTTAGAAAATGAGTTTTTGAACCAGAGCTCGTAGGACAATTTGGTTTACATATTTGTAAACTAGATTGAATTCCTAACACATGTCTGTGTGTGTGTGTGTGTGTGTGTGTGTGTGTGTTTTTTTTTAGGATGTATTAATATATTTTATTTAGCAGAAAGTAAAAGTAGAAGTTTACATTAGGTTAAATGTATCAATAGAAGTGAAAATGAAACATATTGCTTAAGGGTACATAGACTATGTAAATACATCCGCGTCGGGGTTCCCTTTGTTCCATCCCCGCGGAAACCGCCGTTAAACATTACTTCACGGGGATGGAGGGATTGGCGTTTTGCGCTTCATGAAGGCTTGAGTGGAGTAGCGTCTTCTTCTCGCCGCATCGTCCGGTCGTAACCTTCTGTCTGTTTCCTCGCCTCTCAGTCTTGTTACGACTGAGTAGGCGAAGGAAGCAACCGCGAGCCAGTTCGGCTCGCTCGCGAGCATGAGCCTGGTGGTGTTTTCTGGCGTCATGACCTCGTGGAGCAGAGAGTGTAGTCTCTCTCTATCTTCGCTGAACCTCGGGCAGTAGTAGAATACGTGCTCCGCGTTCTCGATGGATGAGGGGCAGACCGGGCATTTCGCGCTTTGATTGAGGTCGTAGCGTCGGCTATGGTGTTTAAAGAAGCCATGCCCGGTCAAGAGCTGCGTGAGGTGGTAGTTCAGCTCTCCATGCCTCCTCTCGATCCACACTCTGTTATTTGGGATCAGTCGGTGCGTCCATCGGGCCTTCGTCGACCGGTCCCATGCTTCCTGCCACTTGCTTAGCGTTGCCAAGCGTTCCTCGTCCTCTGCGTCCTTTCGGCGGCGGCCGTAGAGTCGCGCTCGCTCGTCCGCAAGAAGGACCAGCGGTGGTATGCCGGCAAGGACATACGTGGCCTCGTAAGAGACATGCGGCCGGCCTCCGATCACACGCAGGCAGGCTCGCTTTTGAGCTGCTGTGCTCCAGATGGGGGCTCCATACAAGAGTATGGAGTCGACGACGTGAGCATACAGCTTGCGTCGGCTGCTTCTGGGCCCGCCAGAGTTGGACATGATCCTCGTAAGGGCACCGATCACACTGGCTGCCTTCGCGCTGACTGTTTGGAGTTGGTGGTCGAACTTCAGCTTGGCGTCGATGTGCAGGCCCAGGTAGCGGATGGAGGGGACGAGCGTATGCTGTGGTCGCCTACAGTGATGGTGATGGTTTCCTCTTTTTTCCTGCTTGTGATGAGCAGAGCCTCCGTCTTGTGGTCAGCTGTTTGCAAACTGAGAGCTTGGAGCGCGCCTCGCACCTGTAGTATAGCAGCGTTCAGGTCGTGTTCGATCTGCCATAGATGCTTGGCAACAGCCACCACTGCGATGTCGTGCGCGAAGTTAACGATACGAACATCGCCATCGAAGTTGAGGCGCAGGATCGCGTCATACATGACGTTTCATAGGATCGGGCCCAATACTGACCCCTGTGGGACACCTGCCGTGACTTCGTAGGACTCTGGACCATCGTCCATGGTAAAGTCGAGCACTCTTGCCGAGAAGTAGCTGGAAATTATTCTCAGCAAGTAATCGGGTACGAGCAAACGGCGTAGAGCGGCGAGGATGTTGTCCCACCGAGCCGAATTGAACGCATTCCTCACGTCGAGTGTCACCACGGCGCAGTACTTTTTGGTGCCGCTGTACCATCTCTTACCGGCGATGGCCTCACGGGCGGTGGAAATGACGTCTTCGATGGCATCTATCGTTGATCGCCCTTTCCGGAAGTCATATTGTCGCTCCGAGAGGCCTCGGGGTCTCTCTGTGAAAGCCTCCAGCCGGTCGCATATGATTCTCTCGAGAATCTGGCCCGCCGTGTCCAGCATCACAGTGGACGATACGAGGACGGCTCGTCGGGAGGTTTGCCTGGCTTTTGGAGCAGGACGAGTCTCTGGCGCTTCCAGTTGGACGGGAAAACGCCGGTCTCCAGGCACGTCGTGTTCACCCGCAGGAAGATGTCGGGACGCGCGGCAATAGCGAGCTTGGGCGCCATGTTGGGCACGCCATCCGGGCCGGGCGCCGAGCGCTCCTTGATCCTCGACTGAGCAGCCTTGAGCTCCTCCAAGGTGACGGCTGGGACCAGCTCTCCCACCCGACGCGGCAGCTGGAAGGCGGGCCCGCTCGGCACCCGCAGAAACAGAGCCGCCTCCGCGCCGCGCACCAGGAGAGGGGAGCTAGGCTGCCTGGTCCGCGGGCATCGCAGGCGTGACATGGCAATCCTGTACGGTTTACCCCATATGTCGCTGTCGACCTCGTCGCAAAGCTGTCTCCAGCACCGGCGCTTGCTGGCCTTGATCGCCACGCGCAGTAGACGCCTTGCGGAGGCGTAGTACGCATGGAGGCATCACATGCGCCGGTGATGACGTCCATGAGGCTCGACGCCATATCCTCCGCGGTCCCCGGAGCGACCCAAGCGCGGGACACGACGGCAGAGAAACGGTTCGCATTGAGTGTACGGACGTTCCACCTGCAGCTCTGGCGCGTCGAAGGCCTGGTCGAAGTCCCGGCATCCTCGATTTCGAAGACGATGGCTTGGTGGTCGCTGTGTGTGTACCACCTACTCACCGTCCATGATAACACGCGAGGCGCAAGCGACTCGCTAACGAACGTCAGGTCGACGACCGAGCTGCCCTGTTGGCCGTTGAAAGTTGGCACTTCGCAGGTGTTAAGCAGCACCGCATCGAGGAGAGCGAGCGAGTCAAGAGTACTGACCCGTGTGGGAGTGTGTGTGTGTGTGTGTGTGCGCGCGCGTGTGTATGTTTTTCTTGAAAGGAGGGAAATCCTGTTTACGGATTCGACATTCTACTCTTGCTTATCGCATGGATATGTCAGACTCGAGTAGTGTTTTTCTACTAATACCGACTAAAACACATCCTTGTCTCCTGCCTCTTTTCTTCCCCGCGGGACCACTGCTAAGCATTACTTCGCAAGGGAGGCTCGAGCTGCGTGCTCACTTCAAGAGCCTTATCTTCTATTCTTCTTTTTTTGGTCGACCTCCGTAACCTGCGCGATGCCATATCACGATTGTCGTATCCCCCACTTCCGGAGCCCTCTTCTGCGTGGTCAAACATTGCTGTCATCTCCTCTTGAATTAAGTATTTAGAACTCGCTGCTTAGTGCCATCTTGTGAGTGTGGTTCTCGCTTCTGACTTGATCATGGTAGTTTTGTGCTCCCCGTCTATCACCAGCCTTGTGGGTCCTCGCCTACTTGTGGCTGTCCTCTTCGCTTTCAGCTCGCACAGTGATCGGGGTTTTTTACTGGCTTCGGAGACTGATGACATAGCCTGGATCCTCTTTTTGAGTGGTCACCGCTCCATTTTGGGCCTAGACTCGATCACACTAGACCAAAAAACACACTCGAATATTCATCCAGTGAGAATCGAACCCACCCCCTACTGCACATCCTTGTATCAACAGGCAAGAACTATACCCACTGAGCCAAGGAGGCCGGTTGTGTGTGTGTGTGTGTGTGTTTTTTTTTTGAAACGAGGGAAATCCTAATTACGGATTCAACATGCGACTCTTGATTGTCACATGGATATGTCGGACTCGAGTAGTGTACTGTTTTTCGTGTAAAATGTTATTGTGTTGGCGAGTAATGTGCCTCTCTACTAATAACGACTAAAACCAATTCTTGTCTTCTGCCTCTTTCTCGACGTATAGTCTTGTTTGAGTAAAACTCGACAAGGTCTAGGTGCTTGGCTACCACTGTGACTACAATGTCGTCCGCAAACCCCACGATTTTTGTGGGCTCCGGAAGCTTGAGCCTTAGGATCCTGTCATACATGACGTTCCAAAGAATGGGGCCCAGTACGGATCCCTGTGGCACGTCAGCCGTTACATCGTAGGTCTCTGCTCCATCATCCGTGGTGAACTCCAACACTCTATCACAGAAGTAACTGGTCACTATTCGCAGCAGATAAGCAGGGACCTAGATTTGGCTCAGGGTGATAAAAATTTTGTTCCACCACGCCGAGTTGAAGGCGTTCCTCACGTCTAAGGTGATGATGGCGAAGTACTCCTTGGTATCCCGGTGCCATCGTTTTCCACTGATGGCTGATCGTGTAGTACTGAGAACGGTCTGTATGGCATCAATAATTGATCGCCCCTTGCGGAAGCTGTACTGTGAGTCCGCCAGCCTAGCTGGTCCCTCACTGTGGGCCTCTAGGCGACCAACTATGATTGTTTCGAGGATTTTACTTGCTGTGTCAGAGCATGCACAGTGGACGGTAAGCAGAGGGTTCCATGGCAGGCTTGCCTGGTTTTAGCACCAGGACAAGCCTTTGTCGCTTCCAACGTGTCAGGAAGCCCCCCTTCCTGATACACACCGTAAAGATGCGGCGGTAGTTATCGAAACATACCTCCGCCGCTGCCTTGAGGGCGGTGTTATGGATCCCGTCTGGGCCGGGAGCTGCCTCGATCCTCACCCGTCGGTATGCCCACCGGAGCTCCTCGACGCCGACCTGGAGAATCAAGTGCTCCTCTAGTAATGGTGGAGCATCAATCAGCCGAGAAACGATCATCGGAAACAACGTGGACACGTGGGCGGCGAAGTTGTGATTCTATCAAGAAAGTCCCAAAACAAAAGTTCCAATTGTGAAAGTTACAAAATTATTAATTCCCAAGTATAGAATAGTTCCAAAACTATCAAATTCTAAATTATGAGAGTTCCGAGCTTATTCTATTTCCAAATATACAGCCTATACGCAACTAACAAGGAGACCTTTCCACCTACGGATCACAGACCTTTCCCAAAAATGTTTCTCTCATGGTACCAAATAATGATGCTTCCTGTGCAAAATTTTAAAACATTTTTATTCTTTGCATTTATTAATTTCCTTGTACGTTCGCGTGTTACTCGCGAAAACACAATTGCAAGGTAGATTAAGCTGGGCCAAAAAGTTCGAGCTAAGCGGGCTAGCAATTTTAAAGCGATAGAAGGCAGAATTCTCGATATCGTTTGAAAACATCACGAATACGCCAATCAAGTCACCGTACTAAAGGATTTGAAAGGCCAATAGGGCCACTACATCCGCCTCTAGTGAATGTTAATTTTGGAATTCCCAATGAATTTGGATTTTTTAACGTGTGTAAAGCATTATCTGGAAAACGTTTCGGTGAATCATGTTGAAATAAACTGCATTTATTGTCGAATGTATCAAGGATGAAGCCCTTAAACATTTTTTCGATTAGCTAAGAAAAATTTTTTTTTATTTCGAAAAAATATTATATTTCTCAACGGGTGTGGCTATGGTTTTTTAACAAAACGAGGAATTATAACGAGTTTGTAACGAGACTGAAACGAGTTTTATTAAAAAACCATATCTGCACCAGTTGATGATATAATTTTTTCCTACGAGAGCCTAAAATTAGCGGCAAAGTTGCGTATTTTAGGTTAGAGTGGGAAAAAATTTTTTTCGGTTCATCATATGATTAAACATTTCCAACTTAATTTTACCATTGACAAATTGAAAAATTACTTGACATACATTTTCTTCCTTTTTTTTTCATTTTTTTTTTAATTTTCAAAAAAACCTTTTTTGGTCCTGTGACCATAACAATATCTGAAGTTAAGCCTTTCCCTTATTTCCTTAGCGTAATCTTCGCTCTTACTCAATTACAAGGTAGAGAAACAAATTTTTTTTTCATTTTTAGCAATAAGTAAAAAACCATCTTTGGAGAAAGCATCTTGCCTTTGAATTGGCAACGGTTTTTTCAACATCAACAGTAGGGTGGTCCACTTTTTTAAAAAATTTTGTACCTCAGGGGATCCATCGGAATCTGAAAGTTTGAGGTTAAAAATGAAGTTTTCTTCAAAGTAGAACTCAAACAAATGATTTTAGATGGTGTCGATGGATTTTTGAAATTTAATAACCGGCTCCTAAAAAGGAGTGAAATCGGGCTACCATTCGATTTATTTCAAACTCTGTTCAGAGTATAAAAAAATCTTAACAATACATTATCTTACGTGTTTTTGTCTGCGAAATCGAATGCCGTAGTCTGTGTTGACCCAGGAGCACGATTTAATTGAAAAAAATACACTTTTTCGATCGTTCTTTTTCGAAAAATTCGCAAAGTTCATTTTTGAGCGAGTGGCAAATGAATAGAAAAAATGTAGAAAATTTTTTGACATCGCCAAAATTTAGGATTTTTATGACAAATCCAACGGTATATATAAGTATATACTTTAAAATTATTTAAATACAGAAAAGTGCGACTCTATCCCAAAAAACGATATTAAAAATTGGAAAAATGGAAAAATATATTCGTTTCTTCAAGAAAATGGCTGAGTATAATCCCCCATGAAAAAAATTCCATACATTTTTCTGATAGGTTTTTCTCTCACCCTTCCAACGCCATTTTCGTGTGCCATAAAAAATCCTCAATTTTAGCGATGTCAAAAATTTTTCTACATTTTTTCTGTTCATTTACCGCTCGCTCGAAAAGGAACTTGGCCAAAAAAAACGATCGAAAAAGTGTATTTTTTTTAATGAAATCGTACTCCTCGGTCAAAACTGACTACGGCATTCAATCCTGCAGACAAAAACACGTAATGTAGTGTATTGTTAAGATTATTTTTTCACTCTTAACAAAGTTTGAAATAAATCGAATAGTTGCCCGATTTTGCTTCTTTTTAGGAGCACGTTTTTAAACTTCAAAAATCAATCAACACCATCTAAAATTATTTGTTTGAGTTCTACTTTGAAGGAAACTTTATTTTTAACCTCAAACATTCATATTCCGATGGATCCTCTGAGATACAAAAATTTTTTGAAAAAGTAGACCACCCTAATCAACAGTCTCGCACATGTTCACCAAACCATAATACACAACTATCATATAATTATTTCCTTACGATATCTTCACTAGCAAAATTTCTTTTTAACGCATAGAGAAAGCTGTTAAAGCCGTACTCTTCTGTAAATTCTGATAGTTGATCAAGTGCATTTCAAAGTAATAACGTTTGATTATAGAAAAATTATAACGACGAAATTTTCCTTCTAAAGCTGAACTCTCTTAAACCACGGTAAGGGTGCTATAAAAAAATTAAAATCGATAAAAATATGTACTCATTATGAGCCTAAATTGTATTCTAGTGTGATTTTCCATTCAATCAAAGGACCTATTGCCAAGCATTGGCTTGCATACACAGTCTACTTTTATAGAGTTTGAAACTAGTTGAAGAGAACGAAGTTTTCGTGGCCAATTAAGCTATTAAAAGAAGAGGGTGAAAAGCTGCAAACTAAATCTATATCTCTCGGTATGCGTACACAAAAAATGCGAAAAACATGTTAGAATGTTGCAACATAGGAAAAACTTTCAGTGATCGAATAGTAGCTACGAAAAAATACGAGTATATAATCCAGCAAGTTTTCACGAACCCTAGAACTTTTATTCGTATTTTTACTTACAAATTTATTTTTTCGTTTTTGCACAATAAGTTTTTGTGTGTGTAATATAATGTGAGAATAAAAATTTTCTTCAATAAAGAAAAAAGTCAAGAATCTATTAACTTTATTGATTTTACGTTTGTCCAATAAGATAAAAAATTAATTTTCTGTTTTTCTTGATAAGAAAGCAATGAATATTACTATTTAAATTAAAGAGTGAAGAATATTTTACCCCGTTATTTAGTATATTCGCTAAAATACTTACATCATCGGAGTTGCAAATCGTTTAAATTATAAATCATACTGTTTTTTAAAGATGAACAAATTTCATATGCTATTTATGAGAGCGTAGAAACTAACGTAATCACGAAATGTTTAATTAACGTTTTCCATTTCTTGTATCAGCCAGAGCAACTGACAACATTATCTACTATGGAACGGAATATCATTTCACGAAGCATAGGAGAATGAAAAATCTAGAAAAAACATAAGTGATAACGTCATTGTCGTAAAAAAAGAACATGAAACCAGAGTATGATATATCTCTTTTTTTAGAAATAGTTTACTGCACCTGGAGACGATCTCTTTTTCCCATCTTTGCCACTCTTTCTTTTTTCACAGTTTTCCATGGCCCGTTATCTTACAAAATACATTTTGCGGTAAGGAAAAATTACAGTTCAGCCCACGACTATTTTTCTGTATATAAACGTGTTATACTCTGCCGAGACAGTATCGTAGTGAACAATCCGCAAGCAACACTTTTCTTTTTCAGGCTCTAGGGGCGTCTCGATCTCACTTCCACTTGCATGGCGATAGAAATTCAATTTGGTAGAGCCCGCTGAAAATTGAAGAAACTACCTTTTTGTGATACTCAACGCGAGGAAGCTCGTAAAAATGACGAAAACTCACGCAAAGTGCCAACGAGGTAATTTTACCGATCAAATTTAGCCTTGCATCCTCTCCTTAGTCTACCTTCTCAACCTTCATCGTTTAAAAGAGATAAAGAGAACGAGCAAAAGGGAGAGGGAGAGACAGAGAGACAGAAATAACTAGAGTATAACTAGAGATTTTATTTACATAAAAAAGCCATTCTTTTGATGAAACTGATCTATTGTTGGATTTCTCTAATAACTTCAAAATTCGAGTATAAATTCGCTAAATATGACCCTTATCGTTGGAAAAACTATCAACTGCTTTTTTGTTGATATACACTGAAAAAAATGTAAGCCAACCGAGGATTTGCTTCACACACAATCACTGTAATGTTTAACAGTTCTAAAACTCACTCTAAAAACTTAAAACTCAAAAATTGAGACTTACGCTGACAATGTAAATTTCAATTCTACTCGATACATCAAAAGTTTAAGAGCTTAAAAACTCGTTTTTTTACAAGAAAGTATAAAATAATTTTTTTTTTTTTAAATTACTGAAATTGGACTTGAATTTTGAACAAGAACGCGATGCACAGTCTACAACCAAAAAATGTGGCATCGACAATGCTGAACTTCAAGCAGAAGTCAGATTACTTCGAACGATGAAAGATGCAAAATCATTTCCGTGCACAGTAATTGAATGGCTTAATTGGTTATCGGTACAGAATAGAAAACTTTGTTACCCCGCTTTTTATAAATTAGTATCCACGTTTGCGTCAATTCCTGTCACCAGTTGTACTTGTGAGCGTAGTTTCTCTAAACTTAGCATTATAAAATCAAAGCTATGCTCGACAATGTTGCAAGGTCGTTTGGAAAATTTAATGGTTCCATTTATTGAACAAGACTTAGCTGTAAATATAGGTCCTATTAAGGTAATTGAAGAATTTAAAAAAATTGTTCCTATTGATAGACGCATGGTATTTTAAAATAAATTATATTTTTATCAAATTTGTAACTTTATCTAAGTATCTCTTTTTTTTACCCCCTTTTCTAAACTTACATTATTTATAATTATTAATAAAAATTAAAAAAAAAAATTTGTACTCATCAAAGTCTGAAAAAATATATACAAGCTGGGCAGAAAATTTGAAATTGGCACCCACACTAGTTGAACCCTGGCCACGCTAATGGATAAGCATTTGTTGTCTCTAAGCTGCCGGTCGTAGATTTCCAAGTGTTTGCAGGACACAGTTGATTTGATTGATGGAGCTGTTTGATGGACTATTGGCCATCAATGCAACCTCAAGCTAAGTATAAGATCAATTTAGACTACTTCCACATACAATTTAATAGAATATTTTATTAAAAATTATTAAAAATAATCATTAATGAATAAAATATTCTATTCAATTGTATGTGGAAGTAGTCAAAATTGATCTTATACTTAGCTTGATGTTGCATTGATGGTCAATGGTCCATCAAACAACTTCATCAATCAACTCAATTGTGTCATGCAAACACTTAGAAACCTGCGACAGGCAGCTTAGAGACAACAAATGCAAATTGCTGAAGGTCTTTAGACTTATACCAGTGAATTTATAGTACATTACGATACAAGTGTCCCCATGGCACGAGTATCGTACATAATTTTATAGCACTGTGCTAAGTTCACATTTATGCCCCCTTTTCCGATGCATAAGTCGTACTTTCTGGTAACGCGAAGTGAGGTTAGCGCATGAGCGTATGCGAGTGTGATGCGAACGCAGCGGTGCCAGAATGTGCGACTTATGCTACAGAAAAGCGTGCCATAAATGTGAACTTATGCCACGAAGTGCTATAAAGTATTTTTAAGTATCTAACTGGACAAAGTACTTTCAAATAGGGTATTGAAAAAGGCTCTTATGCTTGTTTCCTGAAAAAAAAATTATTTAAGCCCCTTTTGACCCCTTAATGAATAAATTAGTATTGCCTCGAAAGAATAAAAAATTGCTAAACTCAATATTTTTGCTAATACTTTAAATTTTTTAAAGCCTATCCGTCAAAAGTAGACATTTTCTTCATAAGGTCATGAAAGTCTAGTTTCCCACTTTAACGTAAAGTTCGCAACATAGCCGCTAATTTCAGTAAAAATAGTATGATCAAGTAATGTAGATATCGATTTTTAATAAAATTGATTTTTTATCATCACTAAACTCGTTGAATAATGTACTAATTTCGATTTTAACGCTGCTGCTTTACTTGATATTTCGAATATGTTCCAGTTCACTTTTATTGTAAATTATTTCTGTTATATTAAAATGAAATGATCGCTTTATACTGCCTATAAAGAACAAGAAAATTACAAATATTATTCTTACTCTAGATGTTGAACAGAAAAACTTGTTTTATTTTCCACTTAGCGTTCCTTTTTATCACTTTAATACGCACGAAACTTTTCGCGTCAAGCTCACAATGAAAGCAAAAAAAGGACGAAGCAATTCGCTTACTTGCGCTCTTCTCTCTCTTTCTCTCGTTCTTGCTCGCTAGGGCATTCTATACCCTCTTCAAGACGTGTATATATACAATGCAAAAGGATAAAAGACTGAATAAAACATTTAGTTTCTGGTGAAGTTAAAATATCGCATTCGAAAGTCTCAATGGTATGGCACGTTTTCCTCTCGGCTGCTTACCATATACATGATCCACACAGACATTCGCGCAAAGCAAAAGCAGAGAAAAATAGTTCTATTTTTTTTTCGCTGTATATAACGCTATTTAGAATGTCGATTTCGTAAAAAGTTTTCTAAATCCTCACTACTGCTACTGCTGTTACTGTTTACCGTTTAAGTTCAGATGTGTTCAGATGTCATTGTCTGTATTGCTATTGCAATAATAATAACACAGCATCACTTTTTAAAACCAAAACATAAATTCTAAATGTACGATAGAATGTGTACAAAAAAGTGTCGAAGTCTTGTTCGATTTTGTTATTACTCCTAATGCTTAGCAAAAAAAAGTATCGACTCATAACGTACTGTTCCAAATTGTTTCCCTTCTCTGATTGCTATACGATACAATCTTTAAAATGTCGAAGATTTCATTTTAAAACAGCAATTTATAAAAGTACTTTTTTATCTTCAACTTTAAAATAAGTAACACAGTTGTGTAAAAGATGTTAAAGAATAATCGATTGTTCAAAAATTTTTAACATCTATTAGAGGAACATGATTGTATTTCGAGCTGATATTTAAAAGTGAACATATAAATCGAAATATTTGAAATATTTTTAAAGTATCTTATAACGGGAAGTTGATCGGGGAGATCCGTGGGACGTAGGAGCAGATTGGGCTCAGCTGAGAAAATAGTTGTGCTTGATAATTTTACAATAAATCGATTTATTCAAGGTTAAAGCTAAGGACACACAAAATAGTTAGAATTAAATCAGGCAATAGCCTGTGATGACAAGTAACGGAATAAATTAAGTTGGCTTATGCCAGAGATAGAATCCGCGCGCACGACTATGATCTCCGCGAGCCGCTGCTCCACTCAGTGTGCGAAGAGAGAGAGAGATTACTTTTTAAGTCGAACAGGTACTTACAATCGGCGGTCAGCCTATCGGGATGGCTCGCTTGGCACCCTCGTGACGTAAGGCACTTGCACCCACGCACAAATCACCGTGACTCGACTTAGCAGATATAGTTTGTAATCGCGAAGTAACAATTTAATTTAAGGCAAGCGTATGCCTGTCAACGTGACACTCGATCTCAAAGCCTGTAACAGTCTCAGCTCGCGGGCCTGTACATCATAGGCGCGAGCCCCGAAAATCTCTCTCCTCTCTCGTCGCACACCAACGGCGCCGCGACTCGTCGGCCGACGATCCGTCGTGCTGAAATAGAATTACATAACATTTATAATTAAATAAAATTTATATCAATTGCCGGGAGAGAGTCTAACGGATAATATACTCGTTACAATCTTTATACTAAATCTGATTGAAAACTCTTAGCCAAGGTCAGGAATCCCAATTATAAGATTTAATAATCTTGCTGCTTAATCCTGAAGCGAGTTCATTATCAACTTTGATCGATGGGATCTCAAACTAGTCAGATAAATACCCTCTCCCACTTAAAACCTTATATACATTGTTGCGATGTGAAAGCTCGCAAACGCAATCCGTCGTTCCCAACTTATCCGATTCTTAGCGACAATCAACAGTGCGAAAGAAAAGGTGGGATATTCTGGAATTTATTGGAGGGAGCTTTTTCTATTAGGCTGTTCTCGACTCTGTGTGCCAAGGAGATCGCGTACACTGGTTTTTCCCTCATTTTCCATGTTTTTTGGCTCTTCGCAAGCTACCAAATTGTCTCTAATGGTGACTCAGTTACCAAACTTTATCAGAAGTTTTATTTTGGTGTATCGATGAACATATTACAATATTGGCCAATTTGAGGTATACGAACATGTTTATTTTTTTACTTTCATGGTCTTTTACACTATTTTTTCAATTTTAAGGGGTTTAAGGTTATGAATGTCACATCTGAGTACAGATTTGAATTCTACATCAAATTTTACATGAAAAAAAATGGTTTAGAAATTTTTTCATATCCACCCCAGAAAAGCAGAGTTTGAGTTTTTTTTTTTAGTTTGATAACGTTTTATTAAAATTCATCTCATAGTGATAGTGAACTAACACCAATTACATTACAAAAATTTTACATAGTATTACGAATTGTTAACATGTAAAAAACGGTAGGGACGGATAAAATAAAAAGATAAAAAGATAAAAATCGCCACACGAAAGGCCAAGTAGCGGAGATTACATTTAGATTGAAGTTCCGCGATTGAATTTAAAGCCATATTGCACAACAACGAACGTTATTTGATTGTTGTTTCAAAATTCTAATTCATGGTCATCGCCTCAGTTTGCTAACGACGGCTCGCAAGGTAGGCGCATAATCGGCGGCGAAATAGCGGTAACAAGCAGAATATTCTCAAAACATAAAAATCCAACTTTGAGCCCCTATAGATCCATGAGAGTTGGACCTAGGGGGCTGTGCTTTTCAGGATTTTCATTTTTCATTGTGTTTTTAAAGAGTACACGGTTAGTTTCACCTTCATTTTTTTAGCCTGCAACACCTGTTGTGGAATAGCCCATATGTAGAAGATATATAGATGGGTAAGGCTCAGAATTTTTTAAATAAACCTGCGCACGGATGTCACCGATCTTGACGAGGTTTAGGTATGTTATAATACATGGTAAAAAGGTCCTAAAATTAAAATTTTAGACCCTCTCCCCCCGCCCCCTCCAACCCCCTACCCCCGCCATAAACGTCTATTTTCGATCTATATTTATTCTGAAGGTCTGAAGTAATTTTAAAATTTGAAAAAATTCATAAAAATATTTTTTTGAGCAATCCAAACAACCTTTAATTTTTTCAGATTTTTCGAGTGCTTTAGGCTTCCAGATAAAATTATTGAAAATTTTGAAAATTTATTTACGGCTCTACGATGCAATACAAAGCCCGCACTTTTTTTCACTTACTTTTAGCATCAAAGTACATGAACTTAAATTTTTTCGGATTTTTTCAGAGAGGACACTAGCGTCTCCCTTATAAAAATTTCCAATAGGATCCCGCAAAATTCCTATTGGAAACCTATAGGACTCCTGTAGGAATTTCGCGAGATCCTATAGGAAATTTTTATAAGGGTCTAGAGCCGAAAAACTTCTTTTATTAACGAAAATAATTTTTTTAGGTTGATACGAAGCCTGAAAAAATCTGGATAGTTTTTTTTCTTATTTTCTTCATCGAAATACATTATCTTGAATTTTTACAAATTTTTGAATTGAAGGTGATGGTGTCTGTGGCCAAAAAATGCTATTTTCAACAAAAAAAGCTTTCGGAATCCAGAGGTTCCGCTAAAAAAAATTTTTTTTTTAAATTTCTTTTAAATTTTTTTTTTTTAATTCTGAAGACATTTGAAAGATAATGTAAGTATGATAAAGGTCATCAGAATTTCGCATTAATCTTTGTGATGCTCTAGATTGAGCTAGGAAGCTTCAATCGAAAAAATGGAATGGTCAAACTTTATTAAAATCCGACGAGAAATTAGAAAAAAAATTAAAAATTTTTTTTAGCGGAACCTCTGGATTCCGGAAGCTTTCTTTGTTGAAAATAGCGTTTTTTGGCCATAGACACCATCACCTTCTATTAAAAAAATTGAGATCTGAAAAAATTTGAGATCATGTATTTTGATTAACAAAATTAGAAAAAAAATTGTTCAGAAATTTTTGAAGCTCGGCATCGCCCTAAAAAAATTATTCAGCTCTAGGCTTCAGCGGCATGAATGAAAAATTCTGGAAAAATTCAAGGAATCGTTTTTTGGTTTCAGAATCAAGAAAAAATTATTCCGGATTGGTATATCAAATCATTTCATCAAAAATAAAATAATTTAAATTTTCAATGACTTTATGTGAAGGCTTGAAGTACTCAAAAAATCTGAAAAAATTCAAGGTTGTTTGGATGGTTGAAAAGTACCTTCATGAATTTTTTCAGATTCTTTAATTACTTCAGGGCTTCAGAAGAAATATAAATAGAAAATAGACGTTTATAGCGGGGGTGGAGGGTAGGAGGGGGAGGAGGTCTAAAATTTTGGTTTTATGGACCCTTTTTCAATGTACTATTACATACCAAAATTGCAGGAAAATTCGTGGACCCCGTCCGCATGTTTATTGAAAAAATTCTGAATCTGACCCATATACTATTTCATCACAGAAACATGTTCAACTTCTCCAATGCATTTATGGTATTTTTGACCTGAATTTATAAACCAAATTTTTTAATACATTTGTGCCTCTAGCACTTCTATTTTCTCTCAAAAATTATTTTTCTATAGCAAGTATGTATTATGAAAAATCTTTAAAACATTTTGGAACGGACTATAATTAATAATTTCTTTTGAAAGTATTTATGATGAACTTACTTTTTTGCCGTCTAACTCGTGTGTGCCTTGAGCTAAAACCTTATCCACACCCGATGGATCTGCAAATGTGATGAATCCAAAACCTCTGGAATAAAAAAGACAAATTACAACACATTTACCTTGGTAATACATAATACTTAAAAGGCTTTAAATGTGTAAATATTCAAATGGTCTAAAAAAATTTTTTTCATTCTATATAACATCTAGGAAACGTGAAGGGTCGGGAATACCCACTGAATTGGTATTTGGTATCAAATTATAAGCATTTTTCAAATAACTAATTATATTCTAACACTGCAACTGATCATCTTTAAAAGTCTTTGCACGATCTTACATAACTAATAAATGTGCTTTCGAATTCTAGAAAATGTTAAGTCATTTCAAATATAGGCCCTGTTATTGCGCCCCTTATAAAAATTTCCAATAGGATCCCGCGAAATTCCTATTGGAAACCTATAGGACTCCTGTAGGAATTTCGCGAGATCCTATAGGAAATTTTTATAAGGGGCTAGTCACATCATGAGGGTCATGTTTCAGAACAAGGTAGTATATTTTTACTGCTGAATGTTTAAATTATAATTGCAGCTTTGCTATAACAACAGTTGCACATGAAAATTGCAATGGTAAAATAACGTGTACCATACGTGATCGATAAGTTCTTAAGATAGCTCTTTTTATTTTTGACCTTCGCAACATAAAAATGTTTTTTTTTTTTTATAATTTTCGTGGCTGATCCGAGGAAAAATTTTGAACTTTGTTGAAGTCATTAAACTTGGTCTTCCAACACAAGCCAAACATAGTGCGCTAAGGTTGTTGTCGTAGCGCTGCTATAGACGCGTGAGCTGGCTATTCACCTCTGCATTTCTTTTCTTTACTCATTTTCCTCATAAAGTACCTACGTGCTACTTTTGATAGTTTTATTTCCAAGGGACCAAATAATGTTGAGTGCCTTCTTTGTTCAAGTTTTGTAGTGCGCTGTACTGCTACAGTCGAAAGAACGTGAAATTCGCGCAAGCTGTTTATTCGGTTGTTGTTTGATTACTTATTTATTGTGATTGCGTATCTCAAATAGTTAAATAAATTATATTTTTTATTCACTTCCACTATTTTACTATTTATCAATTTATTACATCAGAAAAGACTCTTATATCGTCCTCATGGAAAATACAAAATTTGAATACTGATGTTATGATTGTGTGCTTCGCACGCTAGCTCTTGAGAACCAAATTTACTAAGAATTTAGTAACATAATAACTTGTTTACGTCTGAGTTCAAAGTTAACCAAAGTGGTAAAATTTTTTTTATTTATTCTTAAATTGTTATTCCTACGTGCACGAACAATTTCATTAATATTACTTCAGTGGTTTTTGAGATATCTTGGAAACTAGACTCTTTTCCATAAAAATCTATGTTAAGGAGGGAATAGGATCTGTTTGCTAGATTTCGTGCATCATTTTAATAAATTTGTTTTGAGTACAAAATAAAATAAATTGGTTTATAATTTATATGCAATATAAATAATAGTTATTTGAAGATTAATCAGATGACACGGAGCTGGGATGGTCTCCTTGTAAGCTAAGCTGTTGCCCATTCAAAAATGTCGGGCAGAAAGGAATAAACTTAACAATACAACGCCGATTGTGTGGATTATGATGCAGATCTTGTAATACTTAAACCACATTCCTCTTGATGTGACTACATAGTATTTCTTGTAATTGGTAGCATACGCTAGTATTAGTACTCTTATAATTCTTTTAGTCTAATACTCGTAATTTTTCATGACTTCAGCTACTATCTTTTTACCATTTCGGCACTTTTATCGACCCTCTTCAAATAAGTCACAACATCTATTCATAGATTTTTTATCCTCATCCGTAACTCTTTACTATCGTCATACACATTTTTTCCCGGAGAGAGCCTGACAATCAAAATAGATTGACTTGATAATTTCACATTTTTCGGATTAAAATGCAAAAAATTCTAATATCATTCTTGTAAATGACTACTTTTTTATACTAATAACTCTTTGCAATTATTTCAATTTAAGCCACATGGGGTTCTACCATGCGATCTGTATCGAATAAACACAATCAATTAATCAATGTTTACGGTTGAGTTAGAGAATCTTTGTCATTGGAAAGTTTGAAGAGACTCCTTGGTACGAGGCTACAGGCTAATTCAGAAGGAATGTCTTTCCTCCGAGAATCAGGTAAAGGAGTTCAATCGAAAAAAAAGCTCTAATGGCAAAAGTCTCAAAAATGTATGATTTTAAAGTTATCTTTAATTGAAAATACAAACTTTCGGTTCTCAAAAGTAACTTCTCGAACGTTCGACTCGTTGTTTTTACGCCAAACTCAAATGTTAGAAAATAATATAATTCGGCAGCTTTTCCTATGCAATTCAAAAGAAAAAACTATTCAATCTATTTTAACTTATTTATCAAATAAAATGATATAATTTTTATACCCAAATGTGTCGATTGATATTGCGAAATGATAAACAACCACAATAAATGCAAACCAAGTCAGGCTAGGCTTGTCGAGTTGGACGGGCCATGACATACGTCAATTGCTCGCGTTTGCAGGCCTAAAAGCGGGTAGTTAATGTCCTTCAAAAATGAGGAATTTGCCGAATCCAATTCTGTTCAATGTTCCGAACGCCTGCAGCACTAAGGATCCGGTAACGCTGTATCTAATGCTTTGGACGTACTTACTAACTGAATCCACGTGTGTTTTTCTTTTCTCATTCCCACTTATTGGAGCTCCACCGGGATTATCTTTTCGGTGGGGACCCGGGGCTAAGCACTTCTGCTACATCCATGTTTGGTTGCAAAATCTGCGGGAGTCGAGAGCGGGAAATTCTTGGTTGTCACCAGATGGGCCATGTACCACCAAAGTACATGTCTTGACCCAAAGAATGCGGCCCTCAGGATTAAAATATATGCTCCTTTGCCAGAGTTACAACTATTTGAATAATACACAAAAATACATAAAAACGGCTATTTTTGGACCTTCAAGGGGCCCAAAATTGGGCCCTTAGACCCCTGGAAGACTAACATTTTACTTGAAGGCTATTTTCACATACCCAAATAATATACTAAATTTTGGGGCATATTCGAGAACGGGGAGTTTTCGGGGGGCACAAAAGTGGTACATTTATGAAAAAACTGCTCATATACATCTTCTAAATAATAAGCTTATAGAATCTTGTAATACGAAACTTAATCTCAACTAACGAAAATTCAAAGAAACTTCCTGGGTTTAATATTCAAACTGCAGCAATACAATCTTACTATTCAAAAGTTACCTTCATAAGCTATCATTATTATGAGAAAGCAGCTTTACTTGATTAATTTTCATTCATTAAAAGTTATTAAGTCACACAGTAAAATATTCTTGTAAAATAGTCAGTGCACAACTCATCGTAAGCACTAGTCAGTGAGGTTTGAACATTTTTAATTTTTTACACATCAGGTAAAGCATAACTAGAGAGATATGCCAAAAATCAGAACTTATATTGAGTTGTACTTTTGAAAAGCATATTATAACTTAATAATTCTCAAAAGGTGAACCTTTTAAGTCTATTCCTTATTGATCTACACATGCTGAAAGTTACATTTTTATTTTCTAAATTTTTTTTGTGTTGGGTACGCTGTGTAGTATAAGTATATTTAGTGGGTTATGTATTTGCTTACTATATTCATAGCCCTTTCTAATGAAAAATCTTGAAAAATTTTATTCAACATCTCTGCAATTACTGATTTTAATTATTGTTCATTATTATACATTCAAAATGCCTCGAGGTAAATACAAAAAAAACGTATAGTTTCAATAAAGCATAAAAGGAATGAATTCTTCATTATGGTAAGACAAAGAAATGTAAAATAAACCCTTTTTAAAAGGTATTCTTTGATAGTAAAACAGGATCAACTACATCCCTTATCCCAAGATAACTATAAATTTGTTCGTTATCGATCCAGCCATGGTAAAGCCCAGCAATCCATAAACCAAGTATATATAACGCTGAGAAGGAGCAATAGTAGAAGAGGAATGGCATGAAGAAGCCTTGGAGAGGAAAGAGGCAGCAGTCGCATATAGAAGGCAACTGAAAGGGTCAAAATTAATTTTGCCTGGGCATCGGTATCTTGCAAATTCCTTTAGCATATTATGCAGTTCAACGATATAGATCTGAGGCCGTTAATATTCGAAGTGTAATCCTATCTTTCTAACAGCGTTCTTCATCCCTTTTCAACCTTACACATTACCATTCTTTCCGTAGGTTTATTGTTTTTGTCCATCGGGTGATAGGATAATAAGACACTTAAAGCAAGCTTATTCTGCCATTTTTATTACGGTTGGCTAATTTTTATTATACTTAAAAAAAATATTTTACTTTTTAAGATTAAGATGTTGTTTAAAGTGGTGTATGAGACGCAGTTTTTCATTTCTTCCTAATTAATTTTGGTTGACAAAATTTCTAAACGCTCTTTCGAATCAAATGCAAAAAACGCATCTCAATCCGTCTCATTGTTCGAAAAATCAAAACTACTTTGCTTTATTTCCTTGACTAACTAAACAGTCAAGCTTTACAATAGAAAATGTAATAGTGATACCAACGTCATAGGGTCAAGTCAAAATGGAAAAAAGCACAAAAAATGTGACTAAATTAACATTTTTCTTCTGTCACACTTGACCTTTCATTGCAGACAGTTGTATAAATAAAAAGTTATATATAAATAAAAAAACCTTTAAATGCATACTTATGTTTTCGACTCTGAAGTTGAATATTGTAAAATGGTGTAACATCGCCGTAAATATCCGAAATTTTCCGTTAAGATAATTGTCTAGACTTTTCTGGTGATATTTACAATTGTTCCTTCTACTCAACACGCTTATTCTCGTTTTATGGTATGCGAATGAATTTTTATCTTTTCTTTTTTCATTTCCCGCCCCTTTACCTACGTACATTTTTTCTCACATACGTATTTATGAGGTACAACACAAGAATAAAATTACGTCCTAGCCAAATTGTTTTGCTAAACGTTCAGACTGTTGCGATGAGAAACAACGAGTGATATATTTTATACTTTAATAGAAAAGGCTCTCAAAATAGGGAAAATTGAAGATGCTCTTTCATTTTCATTGATACATAATTTTGTGGTTTATTAATACTTGAATTGGCTGCTTTTCATTTGTCATTTTCGTACATTCATTTTCCATGTACTTTCAATTATTTTCAGTGAATATTATCGATACTTATCCCGCTTCGAGCCAAACGGACGAAATTTCACATATTTCTTTCGGCGGTTTAAACTTTGTGAAAAAAGTATCTGTAAAATGTTTTAATAGTCATTTCCGACGTTACGTTAAAAGTAGACATTTTCTTCATAAGGTCATGAAAGTCTAGTTTCCCACTTTAACGTAAAGTTCGCAACTTGGCCGCTAATTTCAGTAAAAATAGTATCATCAAGGGATGTAGATATCGATTTTTAATAAAATTGATTTTTTATCATCACTAAACTCGTTGAATAATGTACTAATTTCGATTTTAACGCTGATGCTTTACTTGACATTTCGAATATGTTCCAGTTCACTTTTATTGTAAATTATTTCTGTTATATTAAAATGAAAAAAATATCTGTAAAATGTTTTAATAGTCATTTCCGACGTTAAATTTTAGAACTTTCCGAATCTGATAGCAGAATTGTTAAAAAATTTATTAGTAAAAGTTATGAACATTGTGATGGGAGATACGATTACGATACGATGGCTTAGTGGGTATAGGTCTGCTAATACAAGGTGTGCCGTAGGGCGTGGGTTCGATCCCCACTTGGCGAATTTGCGAGGTTCGTTTTTTCGCCTGGTGTGGTCGAGTTCGTGCCCGAGGTGGAGCGGGTACCACTCAAAAAAGAAGACTCGGGCTATGTCATCAGCCTCCGAAGCGCTAAAAACCCCGATCACTGTGCGAGCTGGAAGCGATAGGATAACCATAAGTATGAGCCCGAGGCGAGGACTCACGAGGCTGGCAATAGATGGAGCACAATTTTCCCATGATGAAGTCGGAAGCGAAAACCACACTCACAAGAGGGCGCCAGATGTGAGAGCAAAGGCTCTGCTGGAACGCATGATGGCGCCTGAAGCGAGAACTACACTCACAAGACGACAACAGAAAAGGAGGAGTATCAAAAACTCACGGAGACTCACAGCGTAGCGCCGGAAGCGAGAACCACACTCACAAGATGTAGCCGACAGAGCAAATTGGGCACTTGCCATCGGCGGCAGAAGCGAGAACCACAATCACAAGATGGCACTAGACAGCGAGTCCTAAAAAGACGTCTAACTCAGGAGGAGATGCCAGCAATGTGTGACCACGCAGTAGACGGCTCTGAAGAAGGGGATACAACAATCGACGATGGCATCGTGCAGGATCAGAGGTTCACCAAGCAGAAAGAGATGAGTCCCTGAACCCCTAATCGTCGCATATCACTATGCGACGGATGGGGGATGTATGGAAAAACAACGACTAACAGAAGTAGCAGAAATGCTCAACTAACCCCGACCTCACCGAAGCAATGCCTAACGGCGGATACCGGTGAGTGTCTGAATGGGGTGGAGTAGAGAAAAAAAAAACACATGCACATATGAATTAAGAAGATGGCACGTCAAGTCGGCAGCAATGGCAACAATGGCAACACAGGCACAGGACTCGCATGGCAAGGAATGCGAACGACAAGTTGGTCGCACTAACGAAGCTTGGCCAAAAGACGAAAAACTGGAGCTTATCGATATCGCTTCGCTACGCTTGCGCGTGCGATCATCCCAGCCGTCACCTTGCAGGAACTCAAAGGAGCGCTCGGCGCTCAAGCTCGCTATTGCCGCACGTCTCGACATCTTTTTGCGGGTGTACACGACGTGTCTGGAGACCGGCATTTTTCCGTCTAGCTGGAAGCGCCAGAGACTCGTCCTACTCCTAAAGCCAGGTAAACCTCCCGACGAGCCGTCCTCGTATCGTCCGCTGTGTATGTTAGACATGGCGGGCAAGATTCTCGAGAGAATCATATGCGACCAGATAAAGACTTTCACAGAGAGACCCGGAGGCCTCTCGGCGCGACAATATGGCTTCCGGAAAGGGCGATTAACGATAGATGTCATCGAAGATATCATTTCCACCGCCCAAGAGGCCATCGCCGGTAAGAGATGGTACCGCGGCACCAAGAAGTACTGCGCCGTGGTGACACTCGACGTGAGGAATGCGTTCAATTCGGCCCGGTGGGATAATATTCTCGCTGCTCTACGCAGTTTGCTCGTACCCGATAACTACCACCACACTCATACACCACCAGGCTCATGCTCGGGAGCGAGGCGAACTGGCTCGCGGTTGCTTCCTTCGCCCACTCAGTCGTATTTCAAGTTCGCCCATTTTCAAGTTCATGAATTTTTTTCTCGAGAAACATCAACTTTAGGAAAAAATTACCAAGAATAAAAAAGTCTTAGAATTGCTCAAAAAATTCCAGTGTATTTTTTGAGTAATTCTAAGACTTTTTTATTCTTGGTGATTTTTTCCTAGAGTCGATATTTCTCGAGAAAAAAATTCATGAAAGTATACAAAAAAATTTTGCATTCTAGACGCCATTTTGTTAACTTCCCGGCAAATTTTTGGTACAAAATCTATGTCATTTGAAAGGTAAAACATTTATGCCACGGTTTAATGTGTTTCCAAGGTCGTAGCAAACTCGAAACACATTTGAAATTTGGTTTAAAAACAAAAAAACGTGAAAAAAAATGTGCTTTTTTTTGTTTAAACTAATTTTTCTCTATGTTAATAACTTTTTAGCACAATTTAAATACCACTATTGGAAAAGAGAGCTTTCAAACTTTAAAAATGTTGCATTTTTTTCTAACGCCAATTTCGTAAACTGTACAGCTTCGAAGAGTGACGTGTTGTTTGGGTCGTTTTGGTCCGAAAAGGGTTAAATGCGATTGAGGAACACTCCCTGTTTGACATTCGACTCATAAACCTTGGTCCGGCAAATTCGTAGATTGTTCGGAGTGCAACTCGTGGTTCGTCACTAAGACACCGGCAATAGTTTTCGAGATTATCGTGGAGAAACCAATATTCGTACCTCCGATAATTGACGCGAACCGAGAAATTAACTCGTCATCCCATCGCGTGATACAAGTAGATATTATCACCCGACTACGCTTAATCGCAATTGTGACCAGTGCTAATTTAACTCGGCATTGGATAATCTGACCGATACATCCAGACGTATCACCTGCCCAACCGGGCAGAGCCCAAACATAAGAATAGTCTAGAGCGCATCCCAAAGAACTTTAGAGAGCCAAGCACAAGTTCCGATACAAAAAGATCACCAAATTTCTTCTTAATTTTAAGTACATATTCATGGGTGACCATCTTCTTGCATCAGATGACCAGAGTACAAACAGCAGAAGGATCGCCAGACCCGTCAGACACCTTGTCAATGTCAGCACGACGGGCGAGGGCCGTGTTGAGCCAGCGAATCTCCTGCATGTCACCCATGGTGTGGTCCGCTCCAACTAGCTATAGGATGGAGCAACAGGAACGACTAAGAGCCTCACTGCAGACCAGGTTAGCAGGAACGCACACGATTTTCATCTCGGTGCAAGGCTTAGCTTTTCTCAAGTAGCGCAAAATTTCATGTTGGCAAATCTCAAGAAAACTGATGCGATCCAAGTGGCCTACGAGAGTTTCAATCACTGTGTTTATCTTAGCATCCGTGACAGTGACCCTAACCGTCAACTCATCAACAGTAGAGTTGACTTTATTTATGGCCTCCTTGATACTCATGAGCATTGCGAGAATTAATGTCCGCACCTAAACTTTGTGATTGCGTCTTAGGAGGTATATTTAATCCAGAGTTGAAGTCTAAGAACTCATTATCGACAACTATACCTTGACTTGAGCCAAAACTAGACACACGCGACTCAGACCGGGAAACTGCAATCGCGAAGGCCGCCTCCTCACGTCTAGTAATAAGAATTTTAACAGGTGCAGCAGCAGATATACGAGCACAATAAGTAGTCGCAGAGCAGCGTGCCAGGTAAAGAGGATGACAGTCAGGGTGGAAAAAAGCACTGCACGCGTTACACGTGATCGAATCAGTATCAATCTACTTCCTACACTTTCTGCACTTTTTAATAGGCATCAGCAAAGACAAAGTTATAAAATTTGAGCCACTGGAGTCAATGACACAAGTCGAATCATAGACGACAACATTCAATCGGATTACGGTTTCAAAGTCCATACACGAATAAAGTAAATAAATAATCTTCTTCACACAGGCCCAATCGTCACAACTAAGCAAAATAGCGCATCGAGAGATCGAGCAAAACTGAGAAAATCGTAACTACGTTTACTACGTTTGTTTCGGTTTGAATTGTTATGTTAATGTTTCATGTTTTTTATTATAATAAATTTTAATTTTCAATCTAGGTTTGCCAATTTTTTCATTCTGCTAAATTTTCTCACCGTTAATAAATTAATCTTCGAGCCTCTTCGAACTACTTATGCCGTGCCCTGCCGGGAAGTCATCATTATTCGTTTTGGTGCATTAGTGCAAGGGCGAGTATGTTGTCGCTTATTAAACTATAGGAGTTTTAAGTGAAAGCTCGCCGCCGCGCTTTGACATTTGCACAATTTGGATGTCTTCGAAAGGGATTAATATTCGCAAACTTCTGCGAAGGTAGAGCGTACGCATTATTTTAGCTTGGCCAACTCGGCAAGTAAAATAATGCAGCCATATGCATGAAAATAAGTCTAAAAGGGGCATATGGTACGCAGTTGCATCAGGGATAATTTCGGTCAATGATGCGACAAAGAGAGCTCGAAGATTGAATATTTAAATATGTTATGTTCGAATTAATGCAAAAGAAAAGAAGAATCGAGCGACGAAAATCTCCATGGCAACGAGAGGCGAGAGCGGTGCTGGTGACTAGGCCGGGCCAGACTTGATCGGTTGGAGCTTCACGAAAGACGCTTGAATAATTAAATAAAAAATCTCTTCACGAAACTATTGAGTTTTTGGTTTCATTTGATACAACGTTTAATCGTTAGGTTAGAAAAACTTATTTTTTGACTGAACAGACACTTTAAACAGTCACAACTGCAGCAGCCGCAACTCTGGAGCAATCCGCCTCTCCACGACCAAAAATAAAAATTTTCGGATGGACAGAACCGCAAAAATCAGCAAATTTGAGAGAGCGATTCAAACAAATGTCTAAACCGTACGAAGCAGAGGGAGAAGCGAGAGAAGAGAGAAAGAGAGAATAACAGTGAAGATTGATGAGCATACTAAGTTCAATCGATAGTAGAAGTAAATAGAGTCAGGCAAAAGTGAATGTAAACCACACCATTTTAGTAGACGAAAAAGTAAAGAGGAAGAGCTTGGACACTGCAAGATGAATATTCATTCATGTTACATTTGGATCAGTTCCTGTCTTAGCTAGAGAGTGTGTAGGGTAGTCAGACCAATCAATGACCGGGTACCAGTGAATGACCATTTTGGAAAATATCATATGAAAAACATTTAAAAATATATTTGTATGGACGTAATTCAACTCTTCAGTGAACGATGCATCTTGTTTTCTATGTTCAATCATAATTTAACAAGGAAAAACGATAATTATTGCACATCCAAAAGTGGTCATTTACTGGTCGAAAGCAGTCAACCACTGTTATAAGTACCCTATAAACAGATCAGTCTTACGAGTGAGATAGAGCAAACGATTTTAAGTAGAGCTTTTTACCAAGCGCGATATTACTTTTAGTCAATTTAGTCAGAACTAGGATAAAGGCTCTTTTAAGATTCACTATTTGATTCGACTATCTCCATTCAAATTTAGATGCTGTCATGTCTCTTCGTTTTGCTACTGTAGTTTAAAACAGTTTATGAGTTCTATCTTTCTCTGTTACATTTGCATGAAATAAATATAAAATTCGTTATAATTTCAATTAATTTTTATGAAATTATGTTTTGTTATGGGATTTGAAATATAAAATTATTATTTTTTCTCATACAATAATTAAGTCGATCTGTGATAGGAAAAATTATGATCATGATTATGTGCGATAGAAAACTCACACCTTCAAAAATCATGATTTGAACAATTGACTTGATCTCAGTCGAATTCATTGAAGAAAAGATTAATTTCCTTTTTCCTAGCAGTCATTCTGTTCTTTCACAAATTATGAACAAATAAATTGCAAAAAAGTGTATGAGGCTGAAAAAATGTAAGTAACGTAGAAACAAAAAAAAGTGAAAAATTGCGACTTAAAAACTATCTTCTTTTTACTATTATTAATCTCGCTTTGCTACTCCCATACTGTAGTACTGTAACAAAAAAAAAGTTATTGCATACATTTAAAAACCTTACGATTCGTCTCGACTTACAAGGACACCACCCCAGCTCCGGGTCATGGATTTACTCCAAAATTTTATTGGGGTCTCCTGGTACCCAATACTGAAGTTCCGTGTGCTTAGTTTGATCTTATGAGCCTTCGGGCCCATTTTTTAGAGGATTTTCCACATTATAAAAAAATTTTTGTTATTATCTATATCGATATAGAAGTACTTAAACGAAAAAGTGCAACGATAAAAAAATTTAAAATTTTTCAAAGAATCTGCTTGAATTTTTTCATAATTTTTGGGACCATCTACCACTCTTTTTGAGAAGTCCTAAAATCTATAAAAAAGAGTCAAATTTGGGCCTCTTGAATTAAGTGATAGATGGTCCCAAAAACAATGAAAAAATTCAAGCAGATTCTTTGAAAAATTTTAAAGTTTTTTATCGTTATATCAATATCGTATAATAACAAAAACTTATTTATAATGTGGAAGATCCTCTAAAAAATGGGCCCTAAGGTCCATGAGATCAAACTAAGCACAAAGAGCTTCAGTATTGGGTATCAGGAGACCCCAAAAAAATTTTGGAGCAAATCCATGAACCGGAGCTTGAGTGGTGTCCTTGTCAGTGTAGAATGACTCAAAAGTCAAAGTGCATAGGAGTTTTTTCGTTGAAAATCGTTTAACTTTTCAGAAAAAATGGGTCCTGAAGTGATCTGAGCACTCTGGAAGCTTCTATAATAGAAATAATCAAGAAAAAACGAAAAACACTAAATCTAATCAAGTATGATCCGGACTTTCCTTTCCAAAACTATTTAAGAATACTTCTTAAATGTGTCAACTACTTTCTTGTAAATTTTTATAATGATTTGAGCATTATTACGCTCTGGAAACGCTTATATTTATCGAAAAACGTGCAAAAAAGGCCCCTAAAGCAGAGTATAGCCTTAGATCTTTACATATTACACATGCTAGGCAAACTCAAACCTCAAAATGAACTGTGTTAACTTGAAGAGCACAACATTACCTTTAATTCAGTATATTTAAAAACTCTGTAAGTCCTCTAGAACCGAAGATACAGCTGTTTGAAATTTCACTGAGAATTAAAGCATTAAATCTGTCATTTTCATAGATCAGTTGACATGATACTTGAATTTTCAGTAAAACTTCAAATAGCTATATCTTTTGTTCTAAAAGACTTGAAGAGCTTTTAAGTATACCAAATTGAAGGTAATTTTGTGCTCTTCAAGGCTATACTTATTTTTTTGCTATTCATTTGACATACCAGTTTCATTGCACATACCAGTAGCATGAAAATCGCATTTCTTGTTATGTACAACGGCTGAAAGTTTCTTTTTTCGCGCTGATAAAATCATATGTGTTAACATCAATATTTATAACGTCATAATTGACAGAACCCCCCGACCCAACCTGCCATTAAGTGTCATCATTGAAGAACCCCTCCCCCCCCCCCCCCCC